>NC_083620.1:29543016-29580942 GCF_963584025.1 Labrus mixtus | reverse complement strand
ACACACACACACACACACACACACACACACACACACACACACACACACAGACACAGACACACACACACACACACACAGACACAGACACACACACACACGCTACAATCATATAAACTGAACCTTTCTGGGTTTTATTTGTGACCCTAGTGTTTAAAACTGGTACTGCAGTCTAAATTCTAAACATTGTAGAGAGCTGTCTCTCACTTCTATCTGAACCACTTCTCTTGCCCGCTTCCAACCACTTGGTTTGACCTGATAACTGCTCTCATATCTGGCAAACCGAGGGGTGTCCAAAACGGCCGTGTGGGGGGGGGGGGGGGGGGGGGGGGGGGGGGGTGTCTTAAAAGCGCCTACCTTCTCTGGTCCAAACAAATCCAGAGCATTCAGGAGCAGAATCTAAAGTTAGAAGGAGGACATACTGGCTGCTGCATTGTTGTCAGAGAAGCCAGCACTTCAACATGTTTCCTTAATGATCAGATAGTAAGATACCTTTATCATCTCACTCTCTACACAGCTCACTGATTGGACCTTTAATCTTCTGACTTGGTTTTACTTTGAGAACATTTGGAGGCTGATCTCTGCTCTGTTACTCGGCCACATGACCGGAGAGTTTCCAGCTCTGGATTTCGTCCAAACAGTTTTTCAGCACCTGTCGTCCTCGTCTGACGCAGCAGAATCCGGATCAGACGGAGCAGCGGAGGATCAGATTGTTTCCTATCAAATCATCCCGAGGGCCAAAACAAGCAGCCCCTCCCCTCAGAGGGGCCCCTGAGCCCCGTATCAGGTGATGTGACATCAGAGCGAGGGCCAACACAAAGCAGCGAGGTGTGACGGCCTGAAGCTGTTTTCTGTTTAGTCTGGATGGAATCTGATCGTGTGACTCATCGGACGCAGGAAGTGAGAAAGCGCTCGCCGTCGGGGGGTCGTGATGTAAGAGAAGATTCACAACATGGAGTCCCTGACGTGTGAAAACAGCAGACGAGGTGGAGACACGGAGCAGGGTGCGCCCGTCTCCGCCGAGGTCAATATTTTCCATGAGGAGACTCCCTTATAGAAAATAAAACGACGAGGAGGAGGAGCGGGAGCCGAGCGGAGACTGTGAGCTGAGCGTGGCGTGCAAACGACTTCAGATGAACTCTGACTAAGCCTGGTCTCGTCCTCACAGACTGCAGCGCCACATTAAAGGGGTTTGAGCTCCATGTGACCAACAGGTTAGGCTCCAGATCTGATCTCCAAACATCTCATCTCTGTCTTCTAGTTAAAGAAGTGTTCCACTGGATGTCGATGGCCTAGAGGTCATGTTCCGAGGCTGTGGTCCTCATTGCAGCGGTCTTGGGTTCGAAACCATCCTGGGCCGTGCTCTCTCTCCTCCCAGCATTTCCTGTCTCTCTTTGGCCGTCCAATGGAAGCAAACCGGCCCAGAGAAAAGACAGAAAGAAAGAATGTCTTAAACTCTTTATATGTGATGTTTTGATCCAGCAGATGTCGCCCTTGAGCACCAGCATGAAACCAAAACAACTGGCGCTGCATTGTTGTGTTAGCATGCTAATGCTAGCGATCTTTATTATGCTCGTATCTTCACACTGCATGTAAATTTACCTGAAATGAGCGTGATCTAGAAACACAGTTAAGCAGTGAGTACAGTGTGTTATTCTTCTTTTCTCTAGTCCCTCAATTAAACAACTTTTATACACGAGGGGAGGAGTCAGCCGACCGTCCAGGCGATGTAAACAAAGTGAAGATAGGACTCTGAAAACTCTGAAAACATCACAGACAGTGGGACTCGGGTGTTACACCCATTGTAGACAGTCATGACTCACAGAGTTATTTTCAGAGGATATTCTTGATTTCTACATTTAAGTGTGAAACATTTGAGTTGAGTGGCGGTTTGAGAACGTTAAGAAGGCGACGAGTCAACAGGAGCCGGGATGGAAAGCACCGCTCTGCTCTGCGATGTTTTGTCCCGCCTTGAACTGCTTCATGGTTTCAGGCGTGCTGATCTTTGCTCGCCTTGAACCTCGACCTCGAACAGTTTTAGATTCTCGGACTCGACCCTTGACCTCCAACACGTGTCACTGACTCCTCGCTTCTTTTCTTCTCTTAAGGTGGCAGTCCGTCGTGTTCTGTTGTTTTATTTTCATATCGTCACAGTCAATGTGTTTTTGTCAGACTCTTCCAGTACATATCCTCACCCCCTGCCTGTCGTTGTCTTCCAGCGTGCAGACCGCCTCTTTTCGAGGTCTTCCACGGCTCTCCGGCCTCGTTCCAGGGAGATAAAGACGGGGGAGGAACTAACGGCCAAGCTGCTGCGATTGGACGACCTGGTGAGGATGGAGAACGACGTCATGGAGCCGAAGAGGAAAAGGAGCTTCCCCGGAAACAACGCCCCGCTGGACCGCCTGTCCATCAGCTCCATGGAGACCAAACAGACGACCAACAAACAAAGGTAGGACGAGCGGACAAGTCGATAAACAAACATTAAGACACTTCAAGTTTAAAAAATAGAAAGAAACAAAGACAGTGAAACAACAACTGTAGGAACATTTCCTTGATGATAAATTCTTGTTCTCACATGTTTTTAAATCAGGATCCTGAAGTGTCATAAGAATCTTCAAAGCAGTAACTGAACTGTTTTTATTTAATCACACCTGTTTGTTTTTTGAACCAGGCTGTAAACATGTTAATCTCTGCTGTAAAAACAGGCTTTTTAGAATGGGTGTGTATGTGACTTCCTGTGCTTCTGCAGCCAGCCTCTAGTGGACACTCCAGGAACTGCAGGATGTTACACTTCAGCTTTAGCTTCATTTTTCAAGAGCGTAGGTTGCCGCTTGGTGCAGACACGAGGAACAGACAGTTTAAAAACATCACAGGACGGAAGGGAGGGGAGGGGGGGGGGCAGCTGTCTCCAATGTTTTGAATTTGAACTGCAGTACCCATTTTGAACACTAGGTGTGCGCCTTTAAAAACTAAATTAAAGAAAAAGTGAAAACGAGATAAATCGTCGGGTATTGAATCTTTTATTTCCGATCTGTGTTTGTAGCAAGGTAGTTGAGTTGCCACGACGACGAGCCAATCCGCCTCCCATCGACAGGATCGGGATGAGCCGTCTACCGAACAGTCGAGGATAGGCCACGCCCCCTCGCTCTGACAGCTTGCCCTCTTTCTATAGCGCCCTCCTCTGGACAGGTACTGAACTGCAGATCACCACAGATTAACTCTTTAAGGAACAAACTCTGACGTTGTTTTTTCTTTCTCTCTCTGCAGAGGAATCACAACAGATGCATGAAACACAGCCAATCACCAGCCGCCTGCTGAGCCACACCCACCACCTGCCAATCATCCACCTCCAACCCCCCCAACCCACACACACAGCACACCCCCCCACACAGCGATGAATGTTTACTGATGGTGCATTCAGGTGCTGCGTGGTAAACTCACCGCACCTACGAGAGAATCAAGGACCAAAGCGACGACTTTTGTGTTTGTGAGAATCGTCTGATCTGATCGAATGTTTTAGCAGAAAGTCTTAACGAGTGAACGTAAAAAAAGCTGCCTCGAGGTTCTGTGACCGTCGTCAAAGAAAAACTTCTACTCTTAAACATTTTGGCATTAAATGTTTTTAAAGTAAGAATGTGCAACTTTTTGATCCAGTAGATGTCGCCCTTGAGCACCAGCATGAAACCAAAACAAACTGCTGTTAGGCCACGCCTCCTCCATCCTGAAGCCTCCGCTCTCCTCCAGAGACACACCTCCAACCCCCCTCTACACGCAAGTTCACATGAAGGAGTTATTAATTAGAACGCACCAAAATGAAGCATCATTAAGCACAAGCAGTGGACAAAAGTGTCCTGCATCGCTGTGTTAGCATGCTAATGTTAGCACTCTTTAGTTAGCTCATAGCTTCACATTGTTGTGTTAGCATGCTAATGTTAGCGCTCTTTAGTTAGCTCGTAGCTTCACATTTCATGTAAACTGACACAGAATGAGCGTGATCTAAAAACTCTTACTAACATCCAAATAATCAGTGAGTATGTTCTTCTTCTTCTCTCTAGTTCTTGACTAAAACAGCTTTTATACACAAGGGGAGGAGCCGGCCGTCCCGTCCATGTAAACACGGCTCTGACAACAACACAGCCAGCGGGACTCGAGCTTCTCCCTCATTGTAGACAGTCATGACTCAGAGACACATTTACACAGGAGAGACTTTATGATTTATTTATGTGGAACATGTTGAACATTCTTCCTTTAAACTCAACAGGAAGCTCAAAACAACATCATCATATCTCTGTCCTTAATCAAAGGGTTAAATTAAATGTTGTTTTTTTAATTGGCTCGTTTTGAAATTTAAATTCCTAAATTATAAATCAGGTTTAAATCGAGAAGTTATCCTCTAACTGATTTCTAACAGACAGAGCTCCTCATGTAAGAGCTGACTTTGAACATTTTAATTTCCTTGTAGGAGATATTTCATAAATCTTCACATCGGTCAGATTTGACCCGCTGACGAGGATTAGTTTCATAATTTACGATTAAACTTTCCCAAAGTTTATCAGTGACCACCTGAATGCATCATCCCCCCCCCCCCCCCCCCCGTCACTCGACTCGACTGGAGGCGCCTTTCGCCTCGACGTGAAACTGAACCGACACGACTTGACTTGAGTTTCTCCCTCCTAGCTCTCTTAGTGTTTTTATTTGTTTTTTTTGTGAGCAGAGCTGCAGCAGGACGACACGCTGAGAGAACCGAGCCGCAGACGTGTGAACGAGGACATTTACACTAAAACACGACAAAGTCATCGTCACTTTAAAGGTCACATATTTAAAATCCTCTTCTCCACGTTCCTCTAACTCTAACATGTGTCTCTAGTCCGTCTACAAACCCCCCAATGATGAGAAAAGTCCATCCTCTCCGTCTTCTGCCTGCTCCACTTTTCACAAAATGTGTGCTCAAACAGGCCGTTTGGAGATTTTCCCTTCATGACATCACAAAGGGCAGTAGCCCCTCCCCCAGGTGGGTGACACTCCCACAGCTAGGTGTTTGTTCTGCCCTCTGAGTCTGCCTTCTCACCGTAAACAATAGGACATGGAGCGAGAAAGACCGAGTACACCCAAGCCCTTCCAGAGAGGGGGCGTGGTCAGACACCGCTCATTTACATATTTAAAGGTACAGGCACAGAAACAGCCTGTTCTGAGCAGGGCTGAAATAGAGGGGTTTATAGACATGATCAAATACAGGATCAGAGTGGATTTAGAACAAGAAACTTCACACACATGTTGAAGAGGAGCTCTGAGACTTATTTACACTGAAGAAGAGGAGGAGGATATGTCACCTTTAAACTGATGATGAGTTTGAGCACCATCTAGTGGCCATTAGATGTGTTGCAGGATGAACCTGATGTTGCAGTCGCTGCACTCTGCGGTGGTTTAGATGTAACATCTGTCTCTGAAAACATTTTAATCTGAACGTTATCACACAGAAGCAGCTGCACGGGAGGAAACAGTTGATGTTATTGGTCGTCTGATATGAGTGGAGTCGTCCGGCCTTTAAAGACAGAAACATGTTGTGTTGGTTTTCCTGCCTCTGAGATCAGCTGCTTCACGCTCACACTGCGAGCGCTGCATCAGCACAACGTCTCTGTATGACAGGAAGAGTAAACGTGATTTAAAGGCCGGCTGTGGATGAGCAGCGGTGAACTGAAGGCTGCTGCAGTGGAGACTTAATCAGTGAGGTCACAAATGAAACACGTCCTCGTGCCTGTCCGCGTCCTGCCTGTTAGCGCCTCTGTTTTTGTTTTTTTTAACGCTTCTTACTGCCTCAAGTTTAATTATGCAAAATAAAGAGTTCATTATCAAAACGTGGTGAAAGTGAGTTTTATTCTGCATCTCCAACATGCATCGGTTCATTTATAACAAAAGGTGACCTCACCTGGCTGTGTCCTCACAAAGGTTTGATTGACAGCTGTCAGTCACACGTCCAATAAAAGGATCTGTATACACCGACGTCAAGCAGGAAGCATCTCCTGATCACAAACTGACACCCTCAGAGGGGATTAAGTTAATAACAGATCCTCTGTGATCAAATCCCTGTCATGGCAACGCAATGTTGCTGCAGACCAGTATTTGGAAAAGTTTCAAAGAAAGAAAAGCAACAGATTCTCACGTTTGAGAATCTGGAAGAAGATTCAGGTTGAAATGAAATCACCAAACGTGATCTAAATCTGCAGAAACTTACAAAACTGAACAGAAATATAAACGTCACACTCTGTCATGAGTTGAAATCAAAGATCTCAGACTTCTTATATGTACACAAATAAAAAGGCAGATCCCTCTTAAGTGTTCTTAAATGTGTTTAAATCTGTTAGTGAGCCGAGATAATCCAAACACCTGACAGGTGAGGCGTCTCAATTATTGCACATAAAAGGCCAAAAATAGTCCAATTGTGTTTGAGGAAAAAGTCTGAGATCTTTGATTTAAACCACAGACTGTAAATATGAATGTTTGAAGCCTGAGTGACGTCACCCGTCTGTTCCTGCAGGGGGCGCTGGAGTCCCATCGATGGCGTCCCCCTTCTGTCCCTGCAGGGGGCGCTGGAGTCCCATCGATGGCGGTCTCCATGCTGGAAATGCTGTCTCAGTCTAACTTTCAGTCAACCTAACGACAGGCTGAGAGCTGGAGCTGAGGCGGGTTTTAAACCTCCTGACAAACCGTTACACCGCGCCCACCTGTCAATCAGGTCAGCTACACGCCTTATTGTGAATAACTCTTATCCTTCATCAAATCAAAACTGATGAGTCATCAAAACATTCACCCCCCGTACAGTGTGTGTCCATCGAGACATGAGCTAATCACACCTATTTGGTTTTTTGAACCAGGCTGTAAACATGTTAATCTCTGCTGTAAAAACAGGCTTTTTAGAATGGGTGTGTATGTGACTTCCTGTGCTTCTGCAGCCAGCCTCTAGTGGACACTCCAGGAACTGCAGGATTTTACACTTCAGCATCGGCTTCATTTTTCAACATTGAGGATGCTGATTGGATCTTGAAAAACTGGTGCAGAAACGAAAAGTTGAATTTATATTTTTCTTCAGTGTTTTAAAGATTGAAAATATTCTATTAAAAAAAGTGACTTTGTGTCCTTTGATTTTTAAATGTGATGCATGTTTATTTTAAATACCTGTCACATGATTATTAATGAGAAGTAGCTGCTGTGTTTTTTTCTGCATGACCTCCACATCGATCGCCCCGCCGCAGTGAAAACAGGAGAGTGGAGAGTTTGAGTTTCTGTCGAGTCTTTATTAAGAAAAGTATCTTCTGAACAGTGCAGACAGACGGACTGATTCACACAAACACACCGGCTCTGACCAGAGTCCAGACTGGATCCTGCAGGTTCAGTGCGTCGCCCCCGTTTTCTGAACTCAGTTCACAGACTTCTGTACAGCCGCTACGGGAGCAGAGAAGGGACAAAAAGGCGGAGAGAGGAGGTCTGACCCGCCTTTTAGCAGGACACGTCCAGAAACAAAACAAAAAAAGGGAGGGCGGGGCGGGGGGGGGGGGGGGGGGGGGGGAATTCATCTCAAATCCAACACTCAGTGACTTTATATGTTTATGGGTAAAAACACGACATGTCTCTAAAATGATCCTCTACGACATCGAGTCATTATCTCCTTTTTTTAAATATTAAATCTGAAGTGTAACTTTCATGGAGGCACTCGTTACCTGAAATCAAATAAATCAAACAACGACCTCCTGTGGAGTTTAAAGATGGCGGTGAGGAGAAACGCTGTGGAGGGTTTAGACTCCGAACAGCTAACTACAGAGCGCTAACATTAGCATGCTAACACAACAATGCAGGAGATAGCAGCTTGAGCTGAGGACGATTTTGTTTCCTGTGTGAACGTGAGGGGGGGGGGGGGTTGGAGGTGTGTCTCTGGAGGAGGCGTGGCCTAACAGCAGTTTGTTTTGGTGCTCAAGGGCGACACCTCCTGGATCAAAGTCAGTTAACTGGAATCTGAAATCCTGTGATAAGACGGAGAGTTTCCATTGATTCTCTGAACGGTTTGAAAAGTGAGCGGAGTGAAAGCTCAGCTGATGACGATGCTAACGATGCTAATGATGCTAACAGGAGCTTCTGTCAGCCAGTCAGAGATCATAACAGCTTCTTAACAAAATGCTAACGTTGATAGCGTCTCAGAGCGTCTTTAAGGATCATTCTGGAGAAAAAAAAATCATGTTTTGTTTTTACCCAAAGACCTGACGAGTTCCTTCAATGTTTACATATCTTTACACTGAGTCTGAGGTCAGCGCTTAAAGGAGGCGGGGCCGGACATGAGGAGGGGGCGGGGTCGAGGGGGGGGCAGGTAAACGTTGGGTTTGTTCAGGAGCATTTAAACACATTTAAAAGAAGAAAAAAAAAAATAAACAAGAAATAAATCCTATGGAGGTTAAAACAAAAATCAGAGAGGCATCCGGTTTCCCTCCACGCTGATTTTCACGGCGTGACCCGGCTTCGTCAGGCGGCGAGCGTCGGCAAACCGACGCATCTGTTTATCTACGCGGGACACTCCCTTCTTCAAGGGACCCTGCAGGAACAAACAAGACACACAAACAGGAAGTCAGAAAACAGGAAGTGAAGCTTCAGACGTTCAGGACTGAAGGACACTTTTTACACGGTGATGAAACTAAAAGAAGCACGCCGCCATCTTTACTGCTTCTCTAACCACAGAGAACAAACGTTACACAGTTGCTGGGGTTTCATTAACTAAAGATGTGTGTTTGATCTCTTCTCCTGAGTCATGCAGAGGAGAGTTAAAACCTTCAGAGAGAAACAAGCAGCTCAAACATCCATCGTCCTATCAGTGAGCTGTGTAGAGAGTGAGATGATAAAGGTATCTTACTATCTGATCATTAAGGAAACATGTTGAAGTGCTGGCTTCTCTGACAACAATGCAGCAGCCAGTATGTCCTCCTTCTAACTTTAGATTCTGCTCCTGAATGCTCTGGATTTGTTTGGACCAGAGAAGGTAGGCGCTTTTAAGGCGACCCCCCACACGGCCGTTTTGGACGCCCCTCAGTTTGCCAGATATGAGAGCAGTTATCAGGTCAACAGGTGTTGCAGCACAAGGTTAAACAGCATCACTGCACGCCGTCACACCATGCAGCAGGACTTACTGCCCCCTACAGGCCGGCAGCAGCAGCTACAGGGGCATTCTGTTTCCCTCTATGCTGATCTTCACGGCTCCCTGCGGGCGGTTGATTCTCCTCTGATCGGCGAAGCGGCGCTTGTGCTTCTCCAGCAGGCTGATGCCTTTCTTACTGCCGTTCTACAGAGGACCAATCACAGCACAGCCAATGACCTCACTTCCTGTTTACCTTAAGTCACTTAAAACAGATTTCCAATGAGCAGAATATCCGTACTGTGTGTTTCACATTTGTTCTTTCATCTTTGATTGCCTTACTGGTTTTAATGGTTTAATGTGGTTTCACATCAGGGACCCGGGTCCCGGATCGAGTACACTTGACCCAAAAGTCCGGTTCATTTGATCAGTATGAACACAAACGTACCGGACTTGGGTACCGTGCTTGAAGAGGCGGTCTCAGGTCACGTTTCATGTGTACTCGAGTTCGGTCTGCGGGAGATGTGAACGCAACCGTGCTAAAAACCAGGAAGTGGACCGCGATATGAAGCCATTCTAAACGGGTCCTGACGCTTGAAAAACCTGAAACCCTGAAGGCGGGACTAAGGTTTTGGACGCACGGCGGGGTCAAACATCACGTGGCGTCTTTGGAGCGAGACGTTCCTTCTACGTCTGAGTTTCCTCAGGTTGAATTCACTTGATGCCGTTTTTTCAGGTGTAATTTTCCTCGGGTTGGCGTTTAGTAAAACCGGCTTTAATGACAATACGTCCCGGTTTGAGATCAATAAGAGCGTCCGTCTTTCTACATTTCGGCGTGGTGGCGTTCGTGTTTACGGCTGACAGCGGGATATAAAACAAACGCTCCTCGGTGTACTCACCCTGCTTGACTCCATCTCCACGTTCCACTTCGGTCGGACCACGTAGTCTTTGTTGGAAGGCATCGGCACCCGGGCCCGGGCGCAGAACCCGGGGTCACCGGGTCTCAGGGCTCTGCAGGAGGAGGAGGAGGTGGCGTTCGGTTAGAATGATGCTGAGCCTGAACGCTCTGCAGGTCGTGTGGATGTGAAGGAGTGAGACTTACTTTTCCTCCCCGGTCAGCTGTTTCTCCAGGTCTCTGCGTGGCGTCTGACCTCCAGAACTACAGAGAGAAAGACGGGAGGGGGAGGGGGGGGGTTAGACTGTTAAACAGAACCAGAGCAGCTGAGGCTACATGCTATTATTAGCGTTAGCTCACAGCAGGTTAGTCAACGTTTCAGAGTAACAGGAGGACTGATCCCCCTCCTCATGTTACTGAGTCTGGATCCAGATCCACCAGGAGACCCCGAGGAAGACTCTCACCCCCCCCCCCCCCCCCCCCACAGATGTCTTCTCATCCTTTCTCTCCTCTACTTCCTGCTCTCGTCTCTTATGGAAACATGACGCGTTGATCCTCATCCTGGCATCGAGTGCGCGACATGTTGATGGTTTATAAAAGTTTTGTGTCTTTATTTATTTTTGGATCCTGATGACAAACTCTCTCATTTTGCTTACTGTTGTATGAACAACTAAATGTCAATAAAGCTTTGAAATTGAAATTGAAAGTTACTTCTGACGAGGTCGTCTTCACCGCTGTCTTGATCACGACTCCTCAACTTTATTTATTAATACACACAGTTAGTTTTTCATCGATGACGAGAAGCAGAGGTCAGCACGCAGTAATCCATCACAGCATCACCATGCATCACCCCCCCCCCCCCCCCCCCCCCCCCCCCCCCGAATCGTTCTGCATTGAAGTTTGTCTGGGGCACAGTGGTTAGAGCGCACGCCCCATGTACGGCCCAGGTTTGAATCCCACCTGTGGCTCCTTTCCTGCATGTCATTCCCTACTCTCTCTCTCTCTCCCTGATTTCTGACTCTGTCCTCTGTCCTGTCGCTCCATTAAAGAAAAATAAAACAAAAAGCACAAACAAAAAAAACAGAGTTTCACACTTCGAGGTCAGAGGATCATACGAGCGGTCCGGAGCTCTAACTCCGCCCCCTGCAGAAACACTCGGTCTACAGTCAGGAGTTGCAGAGCGATCATGCAGTGACTGAACCTGATGGGTGGAGAGAAGACATCGGGTTCCTCCGCCCTCTCCACCTTCTGAGGCTGACTGGAGGTGAGAGACAGAAAGAACTGAAGGATGAGATTAAACAGAAACAACAAGAGGAGGGAAGGCTGCGAGGAGAAACACGAGGAGGCGGACGCCACGGCGCTCTGATGACTGAATGAAGAGAAACTCCTGAAAACCTTCTGAACCGTCTGATGTTACTAATGCAATAAAAAATTAATTAATTAAATAAAAGAACCTTTATCTTAACCTTACCTCGGGCAGGATGTTTTTTCAGCTTGTTTTCTTTGTAGTTGTCGTTTTTTTTAATAATTTGTTTTAATGCTATTTCTTTCTTCTGTACTGTGCCAAAAATTGAAATAAAAAAGAAGTTGAAAAAAAAGAAAAGCACTGCACTTCCGTCCTGTCTCCATGACAACAGTCTGTTAACAACGTCCGCTGTACGATCGACACTGCTCCGTTACTTTTTACTTAAACTCTTATATTTGAGATCGTTTATTTCTCGATCAGACGCGGAGCGAGGACGATGAGGGGACAAGACACGGTCTGTAGGAGACTTAAACACAGGGAATATCAAACATCAGCGCCTTTCTCAAATTTTAAATGTAAACTTGAATCACTTTAAGTATAAAAAAAGGAGAGGTACGATAAAACAGCAAACCGCCCAATTTGAGCCGACCTGGATCATCTGTGATTTCACTTGAAGGAGAAGATGAGGGCGATATTCTGTATATAAATCATGCTTGACCTCTGAGGTCGTGGTTGACCTCTGAGGTCGTGGTTGACCTCTGAGGTCGTGTTTGACCTCTGAGGTCGTGTTTCACCCCGATGTCGTGTTTGACCTCTGAGGTCGTGGTTGACCTCTGAGGTCGTGTTTCACCCCGATGTCGTGGTTGACCTTTGAGGTCGTGTTTCACCTTTGAGGTCGTGTTTCACCCTGAGGTCGTGGTTGACCTTTGAGGTCGTGTTTCACCTTTGAGGTCGTGTTTCACCCTGAGGTCGTGGTTGACCTTTGAGGTCGTGTTTCACCTTTGAGGTCGTGTTTCACCCCGATGTCGTGTTTGACCTCTGAGGTCGTGGTTGACCTCTGAGGTCGTGTTTCACCCCGATGTCGTGGTTGACCTCTGAGGTCGTGGTTGACCTCTGAGGTCGTGTTTGACCTTTGAGGTCGTGTTTCACCCCGATGTCGTGGTTGACCTTTGAGGTCGTGTTTCACCTTTGAGGTCGTGTTTCACCTTTGAGGTCGTGTTTCACCCCGATGTCGTGTTTGACCTCTGAGGTCGTGGTTGACCTCTGAGGTCGTGGTTGACCTCTGAGGTCGTGTTTCACCCCGATGTCGTGGTTGACCTTTGAGGTCGTGTTTCACCCCGATGTCGTGGTTGACCTTTGAGGTCGTGGTTGACCTCTGAGGTCGTGGTTGACCTTTGAGGTCGTGTTTGACCTTTGAGGTCGTGTTTCACCCCGATGTCGTGTTTGACCTCTGAGGTCGTGGTTGACCTCTGAGGTCGTGTTTCACCCCGATGTCGTGGTTGACCTTTGAGGTCGTGTTTCACCCCGATGTCGTGGTTGACCTTTGAGGTCGTGGTTGACCTCTGAGGTCGTGGTTGACCTTTGAGGTCGTGGTTGACCTTTGAGGTCGTGTTTCACCCTGATGTCGTGGTTGACATTTGAGGTCGTGGTTGACCTCAGAGGTCGTGGTTGACCTCTGAGGTCGTGTTTGACCTTTGAGGTCGTGTTTCACCTTTGAGGTCGTGGTTGACCTCTGAGGTCGTGTTTGACCTCTGAGGTCGTGTTTCACCCCGATGTCGTGTTTGACCTCTGAGGTCGTGGTTGACCTCTGAGGTCGTGTTTCACCCCGATGTCGTGGTTGACCTTTGAGGTCGTGTTTCACCTTTGAGGTCGTGTTTCACCCTGAGGTCGTGGTTGACCTTTGAGGTCGTGTTTCACCTTTGAGGTCGTGTTTCACCCTGAGGTCGTGGTTGACCTTTGAGGTCGTGTTTCACCTTTGAGGTCGTGTTTCACCCCGATGTCGTGTTTGACCTCTGAGGTCGTGGTTGACCTCTGAGGTCGTGTTTCACCCCGATGTCGTGGTTGACCTCTGAGGTCGTGTTTGACCTCTGAGGTCGTGGTTGACCTCTGAGGTCGTGTTTGACCTTTGAGGTCGTGTTTCACCCCGATGTCGTGGTTGACCTTTGAGGTCGTGTTTCACCTTTGAGGTCGTGTTTCACCCCGATGTCGTGTTTGACCTCTGAGGTCGTGGTTGACCTCTGAGGTCGTGGTTGACCTCTGAGGTCGTGTTTCACCCCGATGTCGTGGTTGACCTTTGAGGTCGTGTTTCACCCCGATGTCGTGGTTGACCTTTGAGGTCGTGGTTGACCTCTGAGGTCGTGGTTGACCTTTGAGGTCGTGTTTGACCTTTGAGGTCGTGTTTCACCCCGATGTCGTGTTTGACCTCTGAGGTCGTGGTTGACCTCTGAGGTCGTGTTTCACCCCGATGTCGTGGTTGACCTTTGAGGTCGTGTTTCACCCCGATGTCGTGGTTGACCTTTGAGGTCGTGGTTGACCTCTGAGGTCGTGGTTGACCTTTGAGGTCGTGGTTGACCTTTGAGGTCGTGTTTCACCCTGATGTCGTGGTTGACATTTGAGGTCGTGGTTGACCTCAGAGGTCGTGGTTGACCTCTGAGGTCGTGTTTGACCTTTGAGGTCGTGTTTCACCTTTGAGGTCGTGGTTGACCTCTGAGGTCGTGTTTCACCCCGATGTCGTGTTTGACCTCTGAGGTCGTGGTTGACCTCTGAGGTCGTGGTTGACCTCTGAGGTCGTGTTTGACCTCTGAGGTCGTGGTCGTACCTGAGTCTCCGTCTCTGAGGCATCTGCTGGTCCAGGTCTCTCTGCTGGCGCTCCTCTCTCGTCATGCCTTTGTAGTTCGACGTCAAGCCGAAGATCGGCCGCGACCACTCGTCTGTTGAGAATCAGACACTTTTTTTTTTACTCTTCAGACTTCAGAGACGACGGATCACTGAAGGAGTGAAAGAGGAGTGACTCACTGATGAGCTTGAGGGCGAGGTCTTTGTTGGCGCGGGACTCTTTGGGGTGTTTGTAGAGGAACATGACGGCTCGGCCGATCCCGCTGTGCTTCAGAGTCTCCTGACTGACGCTGGGCAGCTGCAGGGAGGAAAACATACGACACCTTTACACCTCAAGAGGACCCACACTGGACCAGGAGGTCTGAGCTCCATAGTTCCTGTTTAAAAACTACAAATCCCACTGTGGCATCCACCAAAGCACGTTTATTTCAAACTAAAACAATAAGCAGATCCCTCTGTTGATTTTATTTTTTTCCCCGTGGTATGTCATGTTTACTGTTTAATTGGAAACTAATTACAAACATTTATTTTGGTCGAACGGCATAAAAAGAAAGTCGGTGTGAAAACCAGACGAGGGGTTTCCTCTCTCACCTCCTGCAGGATCCGGAGCAGCTCTCCTCGGATTCTGAGAGCAGGCAGCGACTTGTCGGGGAGAGGACTGATCCACTCTTTGATGGCCGACATCACGCCGCTGTCGATGAACGTCTCCTTCAGGTCCTGTCTGAGGGACGAAGAGAGAGAGGAGCGAGAGGAGAGAGTGTGAGCGACGAGGTCAGGAGGACTGAAAGTCTCTGAGTATTTACTGTATGTGAAAACAGATTTAGTGTCTTTAAAAGAGCAGAGGGCACGAGGAGGAAGAGAACAAGAGTTAAAGGAAGTGTGAGAAAATGTTAAGTGTGCAGAGAGAAGGAGGAGTGTTACTTCTTCAGGTGCATGACGACGTGCGGCAGCAGCGTGAGTTTCTTCAGCGCTGGTTTCTTCTGACTGTTCAGAGTTCTGTCCTCCTGTTGTTAGAGAAACACACGGTGAGGATTAAAGGGGGGGGGGGGGGCAGAGGGACGACAGGCGAAGGGCTTTTATTTTGAAAAGGCCTGACCTCTGCGGCCTCGGTCATCTTCATGATCATGGCGCTGACCACGTCGTCGGCGTCGCTGATGAACGTGCCTCCGTCGCGGTGCCGCCTCTTCTTGCTGTTCATGGCTTTCCTCCGAGCGAGCATGATGTCGAAGTCGGACATGAAACTGGTGCTGAACACACACACACACACACACACACACACACACACACACACACACACACACACACACACACACACACACACAGTATAATATAAGTCACTATATATATATATATATAAGACACAGTCTGATTTTAGAGGTTTAGAAGTTTCTATTCCTGTTTGTTTACACTTTGTGGAGTTTGAACTCCTGCTCACTACAGTTCGGTAGTCGAGCTCTCAGCCTGCAGAGAAAGTTCTGAAGCATCGACAGCTCGTGAGCCGTACTGCCCTGCCCCCCCCCCGTTGGTCACTCGTTAAATTCAGGACTCTCTCGATCAAAAGAACGCTGCACATTTACTTCTTATTCACAGCAGACCCCTCCCACTTACAACATATGGATCCAGAAAGTTTGGGACATTTATCAAATGGAACAAATGACCAATTAAGACTCCAAAAAGAAACTTTCACAACAAGATGGAGACCTGTACTGGCTTCACTGATGCAATAGAGATCACGCACCATTTCTCCCTGGGGTTGACTTCACACCTGTACATATTGTTGTATATATTCTCATTCTTAGTTTTGATATTTTTAGTGCTTATTTACTTTGTATTTAATATTTATTGTGTTTTTTACTCATATTGTGTGTTTGGACAACCTGCTGCTGTAACGCCACAATTTCCCAGTTTGGGATCAATAAAGTAATTCTATTCATTATTCTTTTCTATGACACATGATATCTTTGAGTGGATTAGAATTTATTTCTACTTTTATGAACATTTATTTATGTACTTGTTTGTTCATTTATGTATATTCTTTAAAGTGGACATTCTGGTTTGTTTTTCTTACTTTTGTAATCTATTTCTGCTGGTTTAATATCTGAATGTAACTATACAGCTGGAAAAAAAAGAAATATTTTTCATATTCTGTTGTTGATGAGAAAGATGAATAAACACTAAGTTAAAAAAAGAGCGCTGCATAAGGTTTTTTTTTTTACAGAACAATATGAAAAGGTTTGCTTTAAATGCACGAGGGAGTCTGGTCAGCGTCGCTATGCTACAGCTGATTATAAACAATGAAGGCGAGGAATTTTCAATCGTGATCGTCATCCGGCGTTCAGTGTGTGAAGGTGGCAGCTGTACTCGCTGTAATGACGCGGCGTGTGTGTCTGTATTTTATAACGCTGTATTGGTCAATATGGTCGATGTTTAAGATGAAAAAATTGAGATTAAAAGTGCGTCTTGTACTCTCATGGTGCAGTGAAAATGAAAACGACCTTATCGTCCAATCAGGATGAGTCTAAACACAGTTCCTGCAGTTTGTGTACAGATGACCTTTGACCCTGTGTGTATGTGAGCTGCTTACTCCTGGCCGCTGCGGTCGACTCCATCGTCCGAGTCGGACTCGTCCTCCACCTGCTGCTGCTCCTTGGCCTCCTTCTTGTCGCCCTCCAGGTCTTCCTGGTTGAAGCCCTGCAGGAGGAGGCGGAGTCAGAGGGTCAGTTTAAGAAAAGAGAGAGAGAGAGAGCGGTGTGTGAAATGTTTAAAGACGAGGAGGGTCTAAAGGTCATTCCTCACCGTGAACTCCTCCTCCTCCTCGTCTCCAGACTCTCCAAAGATGTCCGCGATCATTTTCCTGGAAGAAACAAAAGAGATCAACATCGTAACCGTTACCTCCACGCCGCTGTTACCTCAGCCGCGGCTCCATGTGTTTCAGGACTTACTCCTCCTCTTCTCCTTCTCCAGACTCGCTGTCGCTACCGAACAGCGCCTTCTCGTCCTTCTGCCCCGGCGCCGCTTTCGACCTCTCGTCGTCGTCGCTCCCGCTGTCCGAGCCGAGCTCTCTCAGTTTGGCCGCCATGCTCTTATCGGGGCCGCCCGACGCCGCCTCGCTGTCCGAGTTCTCGTCATCGGACATCGCCCGACTCCTCTTCACTGCTGAAAGAACAAAAACACACGGCGAATGTGACGACGTGCTCACGATCGCTTTAAACGACTCGCTCAGATTTCCACGATGTGTCGGCCATCTTACCCGGTTTGTCCGCCTTCTCCTCGTCCTCATCCTCGCTGTCGGACAGGATGGCCTTCTTCCTCTTCACTGCAAAAACAAAAGAAAGAAAAAAAGCCACAAATTAGTGCTGAAAAAAAACAAACATGAGGATGCTGGTTCAGTCACCATGGCAACCAGAGGAAATTATTTTCAGCCATAAACACGATAAAAGCAGCTGATGTTTGAAGTTCTGATCTTAAGAAAACAAAGTCGCTCTGAGGTCCGTACCCGGCTTGTCGTCCTCGTCCTCACTGTCGTCTCTTTGCCTCTTTGGCTCCTCCTCCTGCTCTTCATCACTTCCTGCTGCAGCCTTCCTCCTCTTCCCCTCCCCCTCCCCCTCCCCCTCCTCGCTGTCCGACTGCATCACAGCCTTCCACTTCCCTCCTCCTCCTCCTCCTCCTCCTCCTCCCTCCGTCTCCTCCGGTCGTTTCTCCTCCTCTTCGTTATCAGAGTCTATCTGCGCCGCCTTCCGTCTGGCGTGCGTCTCTGTGTCAGAGTCACTGTCCGCGTTGGACCGATGGTCCGGAGACACGGCGGGTTTGGCGTCCTCGTGCTCTGAGTCGCTGTCCGCGGCCGCTTTGGGCGTCTCCTCGACGTCCGAGCTGCTCCCCCGTCGTCTGACGGGAGACGAGCCTCCTTCCTCCTCGTTGTCTGAAGCGCCGCTTCGTTTGACGGGCGACGACTCCTCGTTGTCTGACTCGCTCATCCGGCGTTTGACCGGGGAGTCGTCGTCGTCGCTGTCGGCGGGTCGAGGAGCCTCCACCTCCGAGTCGCTGTCAGCCCCTCGCTGCTCCTCGTTGTCCGAGCCGCTCGCCGCCCCGCCAGTCTCCACGGCCTGCTGAGCATCTCCATCGTGGCTCGCCTCGTCCTGAGGAGACAAAACGCCAGGATTCAACGTTTTATACACTTTTTAAGAACGTCTCATTTTACCGCACAGGATGTAAATTCAATCAGACGACATGTCAGCAGATTTTCTGGCGTCTGACCTCAGATTGGTGTCTGTCGCTCCTCATCTCCTCGCCGTCTGATTGGTGCTCATCCTGAACTGGAGTGCCGCCTCCGTCATCTGCAAAAACACACAACATGTCACAAACACACTTCAACACATAACCGCCTGCAGAGAGTCTGAAGACCAGTCATTTATTTTATTTACAAAATGACGCTGTTGTGAAAAAAAGGAGACGCTGCGTTTCCGTCCTCAAAGCCACCAAACCTCATTCACAAAACAGACATTTTAAAACTTTAAAAGATACAGTCTCTGTTGTTTCAATGATTAAAATCTATTTCTAAAGACAGGTGTGTAGGAGAGGAAGTGCATCCAGCAAAGATCACAAGAATCCATCTGCACACTGTCTAAATGGAACAGAAACATCGGCAACATTTAGGTATTTGTGCAACTTAAGACAGTTAACTGATTAAAAACAAAGAATAAGCTCATATTTTTATTTTGTAGCTTTTTAGGATCAACAATATGTGTAGAAGTTGACAAGTTAAAAATCTCGTGCTTTTAGAGGGAACATTCAGCCCCAGGAATCTTTTCGTCTCTGCGCCAAACTCCATTAAAAAAAACATGCATTTTATGTTTCACGAGTGAATAACGCGAAATAACTCCAAATATTAAAGTGAGAAACTGTAAAGAAAGATAACAAAGATCATTCTCTTCAATTCGGCACAAATCACAAACCTTAAGGAGGATCCTGCACGATGTCTGAATCTCACAAATACACAAAACTATGTCAATGTATCTGCGTGATTCAGACAGTGTGCAGTCAGATTTCATGTTTTGATGATTTGAAACTTGAAACTACAAAAGTTTGATTTAACGTGATATTATTTTTAAAAGAAAAACAAAGATCTCTCGAGCTTTTAGTCTCTGCGCCAAACTCCTTTAAAAAAATGAAGCATTTTATGTTTCACGGGTAAATAGAGAATACAAGATAAATATATTAAATCAATAAAATGTAAAGCGTTATCACTAAAGGAATTATCTTCAATTCGGCGCTCATTACAAATCTTTAAATTAAAGGTCTTTGTTTAAAATATGAGATTTTGTATCATGTTTCCTGGTTGATGTTCTGCATCATGCTGCTGATCTGCTTAGTTTAAAGGTTTCTGTGTGTCTGTTTAAAACCATCAGGAGGAACATTAAACCCTCTCCAGCATGAAGACCTGAACATTAAACCCTGTCCTACATGAAGACCTGGACCTGAGTCTCCCTCGGTAGTTCAGACTCAGCTGGTCTCGGAACACAAAGCGGAACCGTCCAGGTGTTATTTACCGGAGTGTCTCCCGGACATGAAGTCGTCCTCCTCTCCGTCCATCCCTCTCTCAGAGAAACACTTTAATCTGTTCACCACGCGGCTCTCTGTTCACTCAACTTAAATATCAAAGCGGGAAAACAGAAACCCGGCAGAGAGATAAGCTAACACTAACAGCTAGCCCCCTGTAGCCCCGAAGATCCAAAATGGAGCGTCTGCCATCATATACGCATGCGCAAATGGAGTGTCGCCTTGAAACGACGTATTATCAAGCGTAGAAACAACACAACATTTTTTATTTATTCCCCTTGATGACAAAAAAAAAAACAATTAAACTGTTGGACACAAAACAAATTGTTTAAAACAGCATATTTACATTAAAAAAAAAATATTTAACCGGAAATTAATATAAAACAACTTTAAACAAATCGAAATAAAATAAATTAACTTGAAATAAATAAATAAAATAAAATAATAATAATATATAAATAAATAAATAATAATAATAATACATTAATTAATAAAAAAAAACAAATGTATAATAATAATAATAATAAATTAATTAAATAAACTGAAAATGTTTGGGTTTTAATGTAAATCTCGAGTTATTAAGACAGATCAAAAGAGACTTAAATAACTTTCTAATTTAATTAAAATATGTTTTTAAGGGGAGTTTATAATAATAATGACATGTTGATAATAAAATAAAGAGGTTGATAACAGCGTCGTTTTTTTTTTTTATATCTTTACATGTAAAATAGGTTTAAGATAAGTTTGTAATTTCAATGATTATCAGTTGTTTTGTTTTATCAATAAAGTTAAAAAAAAAAAAAAAAAAAAACCTCTGCCGAGTGACGTCTTTCACGCGCGACGCCAGTCCACAGAGGAACCACGCGTGTTTATAGAAACAGGTCCTGAGTCTCGTAGAGTCCTGGTTTCAGTGCAGTTTCCGGTCCATTTAACCCGGGTAAGATGGGGGACACGAGCCGCCTGTGCTCGGTTTGGCTCGGCTCAGAGACCGGCATCCTGAAGGGGGTCAGTCTGTCCCGGAAACAGGCCTTCAACTTCTGCAACACGAGCCACCTGAGCCGGGACCAGGAGGTCCGGGCTCTGTGCTGGGGCGACCCGGCTCAGAGCGAGCTGCTGGTGGGCTCCGTGGACGGAACCGTGAAGACCTTCAGCACCGAGAAGGGATCGTTCACGGAGAGCCGGCGCTGCGGGGGGCCGGAGGAGGGCTGCTTCACCGGACTGGAGGTTCTGGACGGGTCCACGTGGATCACCTGCGGGGAGTGCGGGACTCTGCGGGTGTGTATGGACACGTTAACACACACACTCAACACACACACACTCAACACACACACACTCAACACACACACACTCTTTAGAGAGACATGTAACACACATTCTTTAGAGACATGTAACACACACACTCTTTAGAGACATGTAACACACATTCTTTAGAGAGACATGTAACACACACTCTTTAGAGACATGTAACACACACACTCTTTAGAGAGACATGTAACACACACTCTTTAGAGAGACATGTAACACACACACTCTTTAGAGACATGTAACACACATTCTTTAGAGACATGTAACACACACTCTTTAGAGACATGTAACACACATTCTTTAGAGAGACATGTAACACACACACTTTAGAGACATGTAACACACACTCTTTAGAGACATGTAACACACACACTCTTTAGAGAGACATGTAACACACATTCTTTAGAGACATGTAACACACACTCTTTAGAGACATGTAACACACATTCTTTAGAGAGACATGTAACACACACACTTTAGAGACATGTAACACACACTCTTTAGAGACATGTAACACACACACTCTTTAGAGAGACATGTAACACACATTCTTTAGAGACATGTAACACACACTCTTTAGAGACATGTAACACACATTCTTTAGAGACATGTAACACACACACTCTTTAGAGAGACATGTAACACACACACTCTTTAGAGACATGTAACACACATTCTTTAGAGACATGTAACACACACTCTTTAGAGAGACATGTAACACACACACTCTTTAGAGACATGTAACACACATTCTTTAGAGACATGTAACACACACTCTTTAGAGACATGTAACACACATTCTTTAGAGAGACATGTAACACACACACTTTAGAGACATGTAACACACACTCTTTAGAGACATGTAACACACACTCTTTAGAGACATGTAACACACACACTCTTTAGAGAGACATGTAACACACACACTCTTTAGAGACATGTAACACACACTCTTTAGAGACATGTAACACACATTCTTTAGAGAGACATGTAACACACACACTCTTTAGAGAGACATGTAACACACACACTCTTTAGAGACATGTAACACACACACTCTTTAGAGAGACATGTAACACACACTCTTTAGAGACATGTAACACACACACTCTTTAGAGAGACATGTAACACACACACTCTTTAGAGAGACATGTAACACACTCTTTAGAGAGACATGTAACACACACTCTTTAGAGAGACATGTAACACACACTCTTTAGAGAGACATGTAACACACACTCTTTAGAGAGACATGTAACACACACACTCTTTAGAGAGACATGTAACACACACACTCTTTAGAGAGACATGTAACACACATTCTTTAGAGAGACATGTAACACACACTCTTTAGAGAGACATGTAACACACACACTCTTTAGAGAGACATGTAACACACACACTCTTTAGAGAGACATGTAACACACATTCTTTAGAGAGACATGTAACACACACTCTTTAGAGAGACATGTAACACACATTCTTTAGAGAGACATGTAACACACACACTCTTTAGAGAGACATGTAACACACACTCTTTAGAGACATGTAACACACACACTCTTTAGAGAGACATGTAACACACACTCTTTAGAGACATGTAACACACACACTCTTTAGAGAGACATGTAACACACACTCTTTAGAGAGACATGTAACACACACTCTTTAGAGAGACATGTAACACACACTCTTTAGAGAGACATGTAACACACACTCTTTAGAGACATGTAACACACACACTCTTTAGAGAGACATGTAACACACACACTCTTTAGAGAGACATGTAACACACACTCTTTAGAGAGACATGTAACACACACACTCTTTAGAGAGACATGTAACACACACTCTTTAGAGACATGTAACACACTCTTTAGAGAGACATGTAACACACACACTCTTTAGAGAGACATGTAACACACACACTCTTTAGAGACATGTAACACACACACTCTTTAGAGAGACATGTAACACACACTCTTTAGAGACATGTAACACACACACTCTTTAGAGAGACATGTAACACACACTCTTTAGAGAGACATGTAACACACACTCTTTAGAGACATGTAACACACACACTCTTTAGAGAGACATGTAACACACACTCTTTAGAGAGACATGTAACACACACTCTTTAGAGAGACATGTAACACACACACTCTTTAGAGAGACATGTAACACACACTCTTTAGAGACATGTAACACACACTCTCTAGAGACATGTAACACACACTCTTTAGAGACATGTAACACACACTCTTTAGAGAGACATGTAACACACACTCTTTAGAGAGACATGTAACACACACACTCTTTAGAGAGACATGTAACACACACATTCTTTAGAGAGACATGTAACACACACTCTTTAGAGACATGTAACACACACTCTTTAGAGACATGTAACACACACACTCTTTAGAGAGACATGTAACACACACTCTTTAGAGACATGTAACACACACTCTTTAGAGACATGTAACACACACACTCTTTAGAGAGACATGTAACACACACTCTTTAGAGAGACATGTAACACACACTCTTTAGAGACATGTAACACACACACTCTTTAGAGAGACATGTAACACACACTCTTTAGAGAGACATGTAACACACACTCTTTAGAGAGACATGTAACACACACTCTTTAGAGAGACATGTAACACACACTCTTTAGAGAGACATGTA
The DNA here is from genome assembly GCF_963584025.1 of Labrus mixtus. Lineage (NCBI taxonomy): Eukaryota > Metazoa > Chordata > Actinopteri > Labriformes > Labridae > Labrus > Labrus mixtus. Next base: position 29,557,299 of record NC_083620.1, on the reverse strand, counting down.
ACACACATTCTTTAGAGACATGTAACACACATTCTTTAGAGAGACATGTAACACACATTCTTTAGAGACATGTAACACACATTCTTTAGAGAGACATGTAACACACATTCTTTAGAGACATGTAACACACACTCTTTAGAGAGACATGTAACACACATTCTTTAGAGAGACATGTAACACACACACTCTTTAGAGAGACATGTAACACACACTCTTTAGAGACATGTAACACACACTCTTTAGAGAGACATGTAACACACACTCTTTAGAGACATGTAACACACACTCTTTAGAGACATGTAACACACACTCTTTAGAGACATGTAACACACACTCTTTAGAGAGACATGTAACACACACACTCTTTAGAGAGACATGTAACACACACACTCTTTAGAGAGACATGTAACACACATTCTTTAGAGAGACATGTAACACACATTCTTTAGAGACATGTAACACACACTCTTTAGAGAGACATGTAACACACACTCTTTAGAGAGACATGTAACACACATTCTTTAGAGAGACATGTAACACACACTCTTTAGAGAGACATGTAACACACACACTCTTTAGAGAGACATGTAACACACATTCTTTAGAGAGACATGTAACACACACACTCTTTAGAGAGACATGTAACACACACTCTTTAGAGAGACATGTAACACACACTCTTTAGAGACATGTAACACACACTCTTTAGAGACATGTAACACACACTCTTTAGAGAGACATGTAACACACACACTCTTTAGAGAGACATGTAACACACACACTCTTTAGAGAGACATGTAACACACACACTCTTTAGAGAGACATGTAACACACACACTCTTTAGAGAGACATGTAACACACACTCTTTAGAGAGAGACATGTAACACACACACTCTTTAGAGAGACATGTAACACACACACTCTTTAGAGAGACATGTAACACACACACTCTTTAGAGAGACATGTAACACACACACTCTTTGGAGTGACATGTAACACACACACTCTTTAGAGAGACATGTAACACACACTCTTTAGAGAGACATGTAACACACACACTCTTTAGAGAGACATGTAACACACACACTCTTTAGAGAGACATGTAACACACACACTCTTTAGAGAGACATGTAACACACACACTCTTTAGAGAGACATGTAACACACACACTCTTTGGAGTGACATGTAACACACACACTCTTTGGAGTGACATGTAACACACACACTCTTTGGAGTGACATGTAACACACACACTCTTTAGAGAGACATGTAACACACACACTCTTTGGAGTGAGGTGTTAGAGCTGGTGTGATTTAGACTCAATGTTTACCTGTTTGCTTCAGCTGATCGATGCACAAACTAAGATTTATAACTACTGAAAATAAACAAGAGCTACTTTTAATAAATGTATATTTTTATTTTTCACCGTCTTGTTGAGACACCTCGAGTATCATGGAAGTGACTTTCCCCTCTAGTTCAGACTCTGGAGGTCGTTCACGAGCTCGTAACTCGTTAAGCCGGTTGATATGATGTTTCCTGAGGAGCACTTAAAGGCAGCATCAGTTTTATATTCTGGTGATGTGTTTGTGTCAGCTTTCTGTTTCTGTGTGAGGATTTATCTCCTCAAAGACACCAAACCTCGATCACGAAAACACCTTTAAAGATCTGAACTGTCTCTGTTAGTTTAGTGATTAAAAAAATGTGTAAAAATAAAGTTTATCTTTAATGGTTTTAGAAAGAGGAAACAGACAGATATATCGGACGATATCTTTCTTAAATCACTCTTCAACCTTTGAGCTAGATATATAAACACATTTATTGTGTTGATCCATCTGTTATCAAACACTTGAGGAAAAGATTCATAATGAAGACAAGATGATCACTCGACTGGAAAATGACTGTTCATGTACGTGTATCACCGCTTGACACTCTGCAGAGTGATGATGTTTGTTGTAATCCATACAGCGCCCTCTGCTGGTGAAAGCGAACTGCTAGTGTAATACAATGAAACTCAAATGAAATGATGTTTAACTGGTGAATAAATCGAGTGATATCGGTGATAAATTAGCTGATACAGATCATCACTGGATACGCTGATATCGGCCGATATTCTCAGCTGGTGGATTAATCGGTCGGACTCCAGAAGAAACTTGAACTATGTCATAAGACAGATGGTTAGGAGAGGAATGAATCCATCAAACATATCAGACCTGTACACCTTCTGAAATGCTTTAAAGGGCAGAGATGAGGTTTTTGTTAAGTCTGAACCAGGTGTCTGCAGGGTGGGCTTCTGAGGACTTCTATTTTAGTTTCAGGTCATTTAATTTCAGACTTCCAGAATGTAATTCTATGACAGATATTCAGAGTGTGAAAGTCCTGAAATCAAATCAAAAGATGTTTTAAAAAGTCTTGAGTGACTTTGTGGATCTCTGATGAGATGCAGTGTGGACTCGTCTCACACCTGATTAGAGCGTGTTGACTCGTCTCACACCTGATTAGAGCGTGTTGACTCGTCTCTCACCTGATTAGAGCGTGTTGACTCGTCTCTCACCTGATTAGAGCGTGTTGACTCGTCTCACACCTGATTAGAGCGTGTGGACTCGTCTCACACCTGATTAGAGCGTGTGGACTCGTCTCACGCCTGATTAGAGCGTGTTGACTCGTCTCTCACCTGATTAGAGCATGTTGACTAGTCTCTCACCTGATTAGAGCGTGTTGACTTGTCTCTCACCTGATTAGAGCGTGTTGACTTGTCTCTCACCTGATTAGAGCGTGTTGACTCGTCTCACGCCTGATTAGAGCGTGTTGACTCGTCTCTCACCTGATTAGAGCGTGTTGACTCGTCTCTCACCTGATTAGAGCGTGTTGACTCGTCTCTCACCTGATTAGAGCGTGTTGACTCGTCTCTCGCCTGATTAGAGCGTGTTGACTCGTCTCACGCCTGATTAGAGCGTGTGGACTCGTCTCACGCCTGATTAGAGCGTGTGGACTCGTCTCACGCCTGATTAGAGCGTGTTGACTTGTCTCTCACCTGATTAGAGCGTGTGGACTCGTCTCACGCCTGATTAGAGCGTGTTGACTCGTCTCTCACCTGATTAGAGCGTGTTGACTTGTCTCTCACCTGATTAGAGCGTGTGGACTCGTCTCACACCTGATTAGAGCGTGTTGACTCGTCTCTCGCCTGATTAGAGCGTGTGGACTCGTCTCACGCCTGATTAGAGCGTGTGGACTCGTCTCACGCCTGATTGGAGCGTGTTGACTCGTCTCACGCCTGATTAGAGCGTGTGGACTCGTCTCACACCTGATTAGAGCGTGTGGACTCGTCTCACGCCTGATTAGAGCGTGTGGACTCGTCTCACGACTGATTAGAGCGTGTTGACTCGTCTCACGCCTGATTAGAGCGTGTTGACTCGTCTCACGACTGATTAGAGCGTGTTGACTCGTCTCACGCCTGATTAGAGCGTGTTGACTCGTCTCACGCCTGATTAGAGCGTGTTGACTCGTCTCACACCTGATTAGAGCGTGTGGACTCGTCTCACACCTGATTAGAGCGTGTTGACTTGTCTCTCACCTGATTAGAGCGTGTTGACTCGTCTCTCACCTGATTAGAGCGTGTTGACTCGTCTCACGCCTGATTAGAGCGTGTTGACTCGTCTCACACCTGATTAGAGCGTGTGGACTCGTCTCACGCCTGATTAGAGCGTGTTGACTCGTCTCTCACCTGATTAGAGCGTGTTGACTCGTCTAACGCCTGATTAGAGCGTGTTGACTTGTCTCTCACCTGATTAGAGCGTGTTGACTCGTCTCACACCTGATTAGAGCGTGTTGACTCGTCTCACACCTGATTAGAGCGTGTTGACTTGTCTCACACCTGATTAGAGCGTGTGGACTCGTCTCTCACCTGATTAGAGCGTGTTGACTCGTCTCACACCTGATTAGAGCGTGTTGACTTGTCTAACGCCTGATTGGAGCTTGTTTGAAATGTTTTCCCGTCTCGTCCTTAAGGTTTGGAGGGAGGACAGCAGCGAGCCCGTGACGGAGCTGGATGCGGGGAAGAACGTGTGCAGGATGCGGCAGAGCCCGGCACACCGCCATAAGGTCGCCACGGGCGGGAAGGACAACAACCTGAAGATCTGGGACCTTCAGAAACCAGAGAAGCCCGTGTTCACCGCAAAGAACCTGAGAGACGACTGGCTGGATCTGAAGCGACCGCACTGGGTCAGAGACATGGCGTTCATCCCCGACTCGGACAAAGTGGTCACCTGCACGGGATACCACCAGGTGAGAGAGAGAATATTTATTATTTTATGTATATTTTGTTTTTTATTTATTATTATTATTTTATTTTATTTTTTTATTTTTTATTATTTTATTTATTATTATTTTATTTTATTTTTTTATTCATTATTTTTTTTAATTATTATTATTTTTTTAATTCATTATTATTATTTTCTTCTTTTTATATATATATACAGTATATATATATATATATATATATATTTTTTTTTTTTTTTTTTCATTGTTAAAATATTGAATTGCTAATCATTACTTTTCATTATTATTATTGTATTATTTGTTATTATATGCTTTGGTAATATATTTGACACATTCCCGACGCCTCTTTAAACGAGACAAGAACAAGAACCCTCTAATCTAATAAAGATCCTCCCTGCACGACCACGTGTCGGTTATGAATCACATCGTTTTGTCAGCATGTTTCTGAAGAACGCTGAAAAAGAAGTGAGGAGAAAACAGAAGAAATGTTTAGTGCTTAAAAATCTGACTGAGTGACAGGTCTTTGAACGCCACATCAGCCTGTAAAAGAGTCAAACTGAAGATTAGTTTGTTTACATCTTTAAGTTAAAAACATCCGACCTGGCTCCTCCCCGTCTTCATTAGATATTCTACATTTTAACTACATACTAACGTCGTTTTCTGTTGGCTCCTCCCCCAGGTCCACGTGTACGACCCCTCTTCTCCTCAGCGGCGTCCTGTCCTGGAGGCCGAGTACGGCGAGTACCCGCTCACCGCTCTGTCTCTGCCCGCCGACGGGAACACTGTGGTGGTGGGAAACACCCACGGTCACATCGCCCTGCTGGACCTGAGGAAAGGGTTGGTCCGCGGCTGCTTGAAGGGGCTGGCGGGCGGCGTGCGGGCACTGCAGTGTCACCCCTCCCAGCCCGTGGTGGCGTCCTGCGGCCTGGACCGCTTCCTCCGCATCCACAGCCTGGAGGACCGCAAGCTGCAGCACAAAGTCTACCTCAAGTCCCGCCTCAACTGCGTCCTGCTCTCCAGCAAGGACCTGGAGGAGGTGGGCGGGGCCAGAGGGGAGGCGGGGTCACAGGAGGTGAAGGAGGAAGGGGAGGGGGAGGAGGACGAGGTGTGGGACACCATGGAGTGTGTGGAGGAGAGGCAGAAGAGAAAAACCACAGAAGAAGTGACAGACGGGGAGCTGCAGGAGAAAAAGAAGAAAAAAAAGAAGGGGCAGGACTGAGGGGGCGTTCGAGGTGTGAGCAGAGTGTGGGACATTTGAAATACCAGAAAGAACTTTATCTTCCTGGGAGAGAAAGTTAGTTTATGTGACACTTAAACGTCTGTATAAATGTTTTAGTGTGTCAGCCTGCAGATGTTTCATGATCAGATTTCATATTTACACAGACGATTAAACTTTTATTTTAACAACCTCGTTACATAAAGATTCGGGACGTTGTGTGAAATGTAAATAAAAACAGAACGTGAGGATTTTCAAAACTTTGAACTCTTTTCCTTTGCCTTCATCAGAGAGAGAGTGAGGGGTGACATGCAGAACTCTCAAACTTTAAAGTCAGGGTTGGTCATTTCCTCCAGATCCACTTTGTAAGATTTTGGTGTAAATTGTCTTTATGTCCTGACAGAAATTAATAACTCAGGTTCTCTGAAAAAGGTACAAAGAAAATCCATCATCTGTATCAGTTTGTCAGTCTGTAAAAACAGAAAAGAACCAGCATCACGGGGACCCCTAGTGGTGTGGAGGGGTCGTCACAGTGAACAATAAACAACAGACACGTTGACGTGTGTTTAGTGGCTTTATTAAGCAGTAGCATCACATTAGTCACAGAAATGAAACGAGGAATAATAAATCCACCCTGAAGCAGAGTTTACACTTCTTTCTGCTCCACACTCACAGAAACGTTTTGAAATGATACAGGAAATGTTTTCAGCAGATTTATAAATCCATCTTCATACTCTCTCTTTACAGTCTGTCAGTCCTTTCAGTCTTTCAAAATTCTTCAACATCAAAAACTTTTTATAATCACAGCAAACTACCCAGTCCGACTGTAACACAAACATGTCTTTAAACTTTAAAGGTCACATATTTAAAATCCTCCTCCCCATGTTCCTCTAACTCTAACATGTGTCTCTAGTCCGTCTACAAACCCCCCAATGATGAGAAAAGTCCATCCTCTCCGTCTTCTGCCTGCTCCACTTTTCAGAAAATGTGTGCTCAAACAGGCCGTTTGGAGATTTTCCATTCATGACATCACAAAGGGCAGTAGCCCCTCCCCCAGGTGGGTGACACTCCCACAGCTAGGTGTTTGTTCTGTCCTCTGAGTCCGCCTTAAACAATAGGACATGGAGCGAGAAAGACTGAGTACACCCAAGCCCTTCCAGAGAGGGGGCGTGGTCAGACACAGCTCATTTACATATTTAAAGGTACAGACACAGAAAGAGCCTGTTCTGAGCAGGGCTGAAATAGAGGGGTTTATAGACATGATCAAATACAGGATCAGAGTGGATTTAGAACAAGACACTTCACACACATGTTGAAGAGGAGCTCTGACACTTATTTAAACTGAAGAAGAGGAGGAGAATATGTCACCTTTAAAACTTGATAAAAGCAGCTTCACAAAAATCCCTTTTTTTAAATAAACGAGAAAATACAGGAAACATGGAGTTTAAGAATAACGAGCGGGGACTCCACACACTGATCTCCGGGTCTAGGAGACTCTGGGAGGAGACTCTTCAGCATGTACGCCTCTGATTAAAATGACATTGACCACTAAAAATGAAACATAATAAAACGTTTTGATCCAATGAGAATCTGAGTTTAAGTGTTTAAATACAGATTTAGAATATAGTCTCTAAAAGTGATGCAGTCGAACGAGCGTCTTTCCTTCCGTAACGTGTGAAATAGTAAAAAAAAACAAAAACAGGATAACCTCATGAAGTTATTGACACTCAGGACGTGTGTGAGACAGAAATGACCTCTGACCTGAGTTATTTATAAATATCATTCATATTTAAAGACGATGAGTTCAGTTCAGACGATGTTTTTATCACTCCGATCTTAACAAGAGTCGAAAACCCCTTTTCCACCAAAGGTCCCCAGAACTAAAAGGTTCCTGGTCCTCAAAGTCGTCGTCGTTTCCACCACTGCCTGAAGTCCCAAGAAGATTATTCAAATCACGCTTTTCAAATGGTTTCATTGATTAACGATGGAAAGGAGGAAAAACACAGAGAGAGAGATCTAACACCCTGCTGTGTCTGACCAATCAGAGACATCCAGCACTTTGCAGGGGCTGCATGCCCTGGCTGCCAAAGTCCCAGTACCTTTAGGAAGTACTACTCCCCCTAGAGGTAGATCTTTTACCCCAGAACTAAACTAAGACTCTGGTTCCTGCAGTCTGAATGAGTTCTGGAGGAAAGTTCCCCCGGTCCAAACCAAGGAGCTTTTTATTTCTATTCTCAAGTCTCTCATGACTCATCGTTTTATAAGACACATTCAGATCGCCCTCCAATTCCTCCTGACCTGGTGGACGGGATTATTTTTTAAAACAATGGAGGAAAACCTCAGTTTTTAAAAATATGTCAGCCTACGTATGGACTAGGTGAAATCTAAGTAGTTTAAAGGTGTTGCAGGACGCTGCATCAGGTCGTTGACGACTCTGAGAGCGATCACATGATGATCTGTGTTAAAACGAGCTGCTGCCGGTCTTCACTCAGGACACTCATGTTAAAGAGATCCTTTATCTCAGTGAAGTTTTTCCTGTTAACTTAAGAAAGACAGTTAGCATGCTAACAGTTAGCACGCTAACAGTTAGCACAGTAACAATGAGAGTTTCGGACACCGTTTCTTTCCCAAACTTCATCATCAACATTTGTACATTTTGTAACAACATTTAAGGAATGATGTTTGTTTCTGTTTACTGACGACAACAACAACAACAACGTGGCAGGCCTGTGTTAGCCTAGCTTAGCATTAAGACTGAAAGTACAAGGTAACAGCTAGCGCAGCTCTGTATTAAGAGACCTGATGAGTGCAAAGATTAAACGTTGTTTCTGACGTTGTCTCAGGGACTACAGATGTAAATTAGCTTAAAGCTAACTCTGGTACAGCTAACAGGCTGTACACTGTCCCTGTCAAAACAAACAAATAACATAAATACAATTTGTAAAGAAATATAACAAGACACGGACATGTGACACCAGCCTGGTGGGGCCGACGTTAGCTTAATGCTAATAAGCGTGTGGCTTTCAGGCTAATGTTTAGATGGTATAATGCTAGCAGTGTTAGCATGCTAACAGCTGAGGCTGATGGAAATGTCTTAAGTTCTACAGGTGGTCATAAAACAAAGTGTTAGACGCATTCAGATGTTGACCTGAAGATGAAACGTGAGAGGACCACAAAGAGAACCAGATTTAAAGTGCTTGTTTTTAACACTTCTGGTGTTTTTTTTTTAAAGACGGAATCAACTGAAACAACAACCTACAAATCTTTTAGACGCCAAATAAACTAAAAAAGGGGCCGTTGAAGAATTCAAACGGTTCTGGATCTTTAGTTTCTGGAGCGTCAGTGGGACAAAACAAACGTCTGACAGATACTTCTCTCTCCTCCTCCGTTATGTGTTAAAAACAAACAGTGTGTTGAAGTAAATAACCTGCGGATGAATTAATGATAAAAATAAGGAGCAGCTGCAGCTCTGCTTCTAGCTCCGCCCCTTTAAAACACGGGTAACATTTAGTCCAGCAGCATGTGACTGTGAGTAAACGTGGACTTATATACCACACCGTTATTATATATATATGTTATACGTTCAGAACAAAGTGTCAGTCATCTTTTCTAAAAGTTAAAACGTGAGCCGTGCATCCACACCGTTACCGTGGTAACCAAGAGGGTCAGGAGTGGTTCTGCAGTCTGATGGGCTTCAAGTCAGAGTTTCTCTCATTCAGACGTCTTTTCATCACCGCGTTGGCTGTTCGCCATTTCTCCTCCTCCCTCCTCATCTCCTCCCTCCTCCCCCGCCTCCTCATCTCCTCCACGGCTGAACTGGCGTCTGCTGAGCCTCTCCGGAGCGTGGGACGCCATGTCGCTGAAGTCCCGGAAGATGTCCTGAAACGTCTCGTCGTCTCCTGAGGAACAACAACAGGATTCAAATCTACGTGACGCTGCAAGTTAATCTGTGTGTGTCTGTGTGTGTGTGTGTGTGTGTGTGTGTGTGTGTGTGTGTGTATGTGTGTGTGTGTGTGTGTGTCTCTGTGTGTGTGTGTGTGTCTGTGTGTGTCTCTGTGTGTGTGTGTGTGTGTGTGTGTGTGTGTGTGTGTGTGTGTGTGTCTCTGTGTGTGTGTGTGTGTGTGTGTGTCTCTGTGTGTGTGTGTGTGTGTGTGTGTGTGTGTGTGTGTGTCTCTGTGTGTGTGTGTGTGTGTGTGTGTGTGTGTATCCTCTGTGTGTGTGTGTGTGTCTCTGTGTGTGTGTGTGTGTGTGTGTGTGTATCCTGTGTGTGTGTGTCTCTGTGTGTGTGTGTGTGTGTGTGTGTATCCTCTGTGTGTGTGTGTCTCTGTGTGTGTGTGTGTGTGTGTGTGTGTGTATCCTCTGTGTGTGTGTGTCTCTGTGTGTCTCTGTGTGTGTGTGTGTGTGTGTGTGTGTATCCTCTGTGTGTGTGTGTCTCTGTGTGTGTCTGTGTGTGTGTGTGTGTGTGTGTGTATCCTCTGTGTGTGTGTGTGTCTCTCTGTGTGTGTGTGTGTGTGTGTGTGTGTATATCCTCTGTGTGTGTGTGTGTCTCTGTGTGTGTGTGTGTGTGTGTGTATCCTCTGTGTGTGTGTGTGTCTCTGTGTGTGTGTGTGTGTGTGTGTGTGTGTGTGTGTGTGTGTCTCTGTGTGTGTGTGTGTGTGTGTGTATCCTCTGTGTGTGTGTGTGTCTCTGTGTGTGTGTGTGTGTATCCTCTGTGTGTGTGTGTGTGTGTGTGTGTGTGTGTGTGTATACTCACCTGCTGCTCCAAACACTCCCTCTGAGTCTCTCATCTCTTCGTTCATGCGAGCCATCCTCAGTCTGAAACATTAAACTCTGTTAAACGTGATGGTGTGATGACATCATGGTTTTTGGACCAATAGGATCGGTTCACATCAGTGCAGCTGTTTGTGTTCAGTGGTGACTCACAGTGTGACGATGTCAGCGTGGGCTGTTTCCACGGCGATGGCCAACGGGTCCTGTCCCCTCTCGTCCACAGCGTACTGATTGGCTCCTCTCTTCAGCAGCAGACACACCTGTCTGCAAGAGCCAATGAGAATCAGCCGGATCAGTGTATGTGTGTGTGTGTGTGTGTATGTGTGTGTGTGTGTGTGTGTGTGTGTGTGTGTGTGTGTGTGTGTCTCTGTGTGTGTATGTGTGTGTGTGTGCGTATGTGTGTGTGTGTGTGTGTGTCTCTGTGTGTGTGTGTGTGTGTGTATGTGTGTGTGTGTGTGTGTCTCTGTGTGTGTGTGTGTGTGTGTGTGTGTCTCTGTGTGTGTGTGTGTGTGTGTGTGTGTGTGTGTGCGTGTATGTGTGTGTGTGTGTGTGTCTCTGTGTGTGTGTGTGTGTGTGTGTGTGTCTCTGTGTGTGTGTGTGTGTGTCTCTGTGTGTGTGTGTGTGTGTGTCTCTGTGTGTGTGTGTGTGTGTGTGTCTCTGTGTGTGTGTGTGTGTGTGTGTGTGTGTGTGTGTGTAATTACCCGGTGTGTCCAGCGGTGGCAGCAGCGTGCAGAGCTCCCTGTCCTCTCTGGTCTCGATGGTTCACGTTCGCTCCGTTCAGCAGCAGAAACTCGCAGGCCGACAGCGACCCCTACAGGCAGAGACCAGAATTACACCCGGTTTAAAAACAACCAGACGGCGTGCTGCTAGAGCGCCAGGAACGAGACTCAACGGCGTTATCGGATAGCAAGGCAGCTGGAACAGGAAGTGAACAGAGGGGTCTGATGGCGTGTTCCGGCGTCTGGTGGGCGGGACTTAATCGACCTTTTTGCTTTTGTAAGACATGTCAGCATTTCTAAACCTGCAGGGGCGTCTCCTCACCCCGACAGCGGCTCCTATCAGCGCCGTGCGTCCCCCCCCCCCCTCCTCCTCCTCGGAGATGCTCCCGTTCACCTCCGCCCCCTGCGCCAACGCTGCTGCCATGGCAACCAGATCTCCTGCCAGCGCCGCCCGATACAGACGCAGGCCTGCACCTTCCTTCACGTGATCTGAACACAGAATCATAGGAAACTTAAATCACAGAATCTGAAAGTTTCCAGACGATTAGAAAAGCTTCAGCTGACTTACTGTTCAGAACAAATCTCTTCTCCACGTATTTCTCTTTGATCCACGCCTCCTTCTCCGCTCTGAAAACCCATGAAGAAGAATAAAGGGCATCAACAGGAGGAGCTCCATCTTTCATTCAGCTTCAGATAATAAATCATCAGAGAGGTTACCTCGAGCTGCCGGCTTTAGGTTTGACTCGCCCCTCCTCTGAACATCGCGCCTCATAGATCCGGTTTATCACATCGTTTCCCAACACGCACAGCAACTGAAGAAGAAGAAGAAGAAGAAGAAGAAGAAGAAGAAGAAGAACAGAGGCATTAATGGTCAGCTCAGCGTTCAGACCAAAGAGAATCGTTCACTGAGAGACATCACACCTGGACACATTTTTATTACCAATATGTGAATGAACATTCACATCAGGCCACGCCCACTGCCTCTGACAGCAGCTACGAGGACACGCCCACCCAGCCCAGCGACCACCTGCAGCATCATGCGTTACACTTGTCATAATGGAAAAGCAGATAATTTAACGTGCTCGCACAAGCTAAGCGCCGGTGTTTGGCACCTGCCTGTCCAACAGGAAGTAGACCAAGCCGCTCGTCATGTCCCATTAAGAGAGTGAAAGACAACACAAGGTTCAAACTGGTTTTAGAACCACATTTATCCGCTTGGTGTTTCTCATCACTGTGATTATATTTTCTCTTCTTTGCTGCTACGTCTTGAATCTCGTCCAATCACTGAATTGTATCCGCTCCTAAACTCACCTGCTGCGCTGTTATTGGCTGAGAGGAAACACACCAGCTCCCTGCTCAGAAACGTCCCAGGAACTATTTAAGGAACCATCGCTGTCATTTTGCAGGTGTGTGTGTGTGTGTGTGTGTGTGTGTGTGTGTGCTTCACCTTCAGCTGTTCTGCCTCCCATGAGTCCAGAGTGAGAGATCTCACCTTGGACAGGTGAACACCCAGGCTCCTGAAATCATGATGATGTCATATTTAAACAAACACACTGTGAGTAACTTTAAAGAATTTAAAATATGGATTCTTTCACATTTTGTTTCCCCTAGAGACTCGTCTAAAGAAGTATCGGTGCCAGTTGTCTCTATGGATGTTTATGTGTAATTATCATTAACTGTGATGTGTAGTAACATGTTGTGCCACAAGAGGGCAGAGGGGAGCAGTAACTCTGTGATGTCATCACTCTGCAGTGAGGTGTCGGGTTACCTGTGTATACCCGAGCACTCGATGCACATGGTGACTCCCAGGTTGATGGACGCCCAGCGAGGCTCCTCCTCTCCACACTCACAGCAGCGGCTGTTTCCTGGGCCTCTGAGGGCCACGCCGAGCACCGGGGGCCTCTGAGCCGAGAGGCCCGGGGAGGGGTCACTGCCACTTTGGGGAGGGGGGAGCTCTTTGGGCTGCAGGGACCAGAGACATACATGACCATCAGTGTATATATATATATATATACATATATATAACATCTATATATATGTATATATATGAGAAAGGAGAGTGAAGGTGTGATGAACTCACCTGTGTGAGCTGAGGCTCCGCCCTCTCTCTGTAGGCGAGGTCGATGCTGCCCTGCAGAGCGCTCAGCCACGCCTGCCTCAGCTGCACCGAGTCGGCCTGCAGAGCACAGCACCTGACACAGAGGTGAGACAGGAGGTGAGACAGGAGGTGAGACAGGAGGTCAGACAGGAAGTGAGACAGGAGGTGAGACAGGAGGTCAGACAGGAGGTGAGACAGGAAGTGAGACAGGAGGTGAGACAGGAGGTCAGACAGGAAGTGAGACAGGAAGTGAGACAGGAAGTGAGACAGGAGGTGAGACAGGAGGTGAGACAGGAGGTCAGACAGGAAGTGAGACAGGAGGTCAGACAGGAAGTGAGACAGGAAGTGAGACAGGAGGTGAGACAGGAGGTCAGACAGGAGGTGAGACAGGAAGTGAGACAGGAGGTGAGACAGGAGGTCAGACAGGAGGTGAGACAGGAGGTGAGACAGGATGTGAGACAGGAGGTGAGACAGGAGGAAGTGAGACAGGAGGTGAGACAGGAAGTGAGACAGGAGGTGGGACAGGAAGTCAGACGGGAGGGGAGACAGGAGGTGAGACAGGAAGTGAGACAGGAGGTGAGACAGGTCAAACTGTCTTACTTCTGAACTGAGAGCAGCTCAAAGCAGAATCGTCGGTCGATGTTCTCCAGAGTTTTGACGGCACAAAGTCGGAGATCCTCGAACAGAACCGTGTTCCCGTCCTGCAGAGAGAGAGAAGAACGACTCAAACCTTTAAAACATCTTGAAGGAAACATCCTGAAGGAAACATCCTGAAGGAAACATCCTGAAGGAAACATCCTGATGTTTGTCTTCCTTACTTTGTGAGACTTTCTGTAAATCAGCTGATTGTCTCTGATGGAAAACCAGCATCTGAGAGAAGAAGAAGAAACATCAAAGTCAAAGACTGTTCATCTGATGAATCTTTATCAGGTGAAGGTTTTACACACACACACACACACACACACACACACACACACACACACACACACACACACACACACACACACACACACACACACACACACACACACACACACACACACACACACACACACACACACACACATCCTGTGTTCTTACCTCTTCCAGGTTTTGGATTTCCTGTGGGAGCGTTTGAACAGGTAACCCTGGATGATGGCGTCGCTCTCACACGGGCTGACCATCGGCTCACCTGAAGCGTCCTGAACACACACACACACACA
>NC_083620.1:29520516-29528016 GCF_963584025.1 Labrus mixtus | reverse complement strand
AGCATCAAGTTAGCATTAATGCTACTTCCTACTTCCGATCCCAGACTTCAAAACAAAAGTCTCAAATAGAATAAAACCCTAAAAAATATATTTAAATAAGACAAGAAATAAATATATACTTCCAGAATTTAGCTTAGCATTACTTCTTAGTAGCAAATAAATAACAATAACAATAAACAAATAAAGCAAGAGTTTATTACAGAATGTAAACAAACTTGTAAACATACTCTCCTGGATTGTTTTTAAATGTGCATTTACATTAAAGAGAGCTGTGCAAATCAAGCATATGTTAAAGTGAAAAAGAGATAAAAAAAAAAAACATATTAAGAACTATATGAAAGAAATAAAACAGAAAGAAATGTGTTTTGAGAAAATAAAAATAATACACAAATAAATAATTACAGATTAAAAACTCAGGTTTCAAAGTGATAAAATCAAACGTAAATAATTAGAAATAATGCTAAAATGTATTTGATGAAATAGAATATAAAGGGAGATATTAAACAGATAAGGTTCATAAACAGGATGAAGTAATTGTTCATTATATCACACTGAACTCTGATAATATTTTGGTATAATCAATGACTCATTAATTAAATTATTGAGTAATATATTTACTTATTTTGGCAACTATTTCCATTTACTGGGATTTAAAAAAAAATAGATTCAGCATATATTTAGATATCGATGTAAAAATATATTTATCTCTATTTAAACTTTTTTGTTTATCATTAGTAATTTCTTTTTTTTTAATTATTTATTTAAACTATGATTTCTGGAGTCTTTCAAGCTGTTGTAACATGTAAAATTCCCTCCATACATCTGGATCAATTCAGATTATTTTCTCTTAGCTAAATTTAAATTATATTATTAAAGTAATGAGGAGGTTCATTTGATTGTAGTAGCGTCATCATCCATGAAAGTACTAAAAAACAAACATTAAAGCAAAGAAAACGTTAAACACAAATATTGCAAATTTTTTTTTTTTTTTTTAAATCTTGAAGGTTTATTTTTTTTATCAACGTTTAAGAGACAACTTCCGG
This sequence comes from Labrus mixtus, assembly GCF_963584025.1. Classification (NCBI taxonomy): domain Eukaryota; kingdom Metazoa; phylum Chordata; class Actinopteri; order Labriformes; family Labridae; genus Labrus; species Labrus mixtus. The sequence continues at coordinate 29,526,973 of NC_083620.1, read as the reverse complement.
TTTCCCTTTATTCTGTGCTCCTATTGGCCAGTCAGATTCTGAGGCTGACAGCCAATAGGAGTCGAGATGTTGCTCCTCTCTTCTCTGATTGGTTGACAGCAGAATAAAGTCAGAGGCCGGTCTCTGAGGGGTCAGTGAAGCTGGACCCTTCAAATTAGTCTGAAGTCCGGTACACACAAACGTCATGAACTCCTAACGGTTTTTATTTCATTAAAATATTTAAATTAAAGTTTTTGAATTGTCCATCACGTGTTGTGAATCAACATGCGGCTCTTCCTCTGCTTTGTTTGGACCACCTGGATCTTTACTCTGCACACCGCTGCTCAGCATCCTCCTGACCGTGGGGAGGGAGGCGTGCAGCCCCGGGACCGGGACCACAGGAGGTCCGGGAGCCGGATGGACGACAGGAAGCCGGCGGGGGTGAGGGGAGCCGGGGAGAAGCCCGGCGGAAAGAGGGCCCCTCTGACCGGGTGAGCAGCAGACACTACATCGATACTGATTCATTTAAACTCTTAACTGGACACTTGTTGTTTTATTCTGAAAGTTTAAATGGAATACATCCTGAGCAAAGAAACACAAGAAGAAGTTTATAATGATTGTGTTTGAAGTGAGAACAGATTTCCCCCTCAGTGTGGTCTTAAAGGACTTCTTTTAATTCAACTCAATATGTTCTATATCTGCTTCATTATTTAAAAAGTGTGTTTTAAGTAAACTGTATTAATTTAATGACAATATGAGTTCAGACATCCTGTCAGTCAGCACGTGTCATATAAAGGTAACCTGATACAGGTGTTCAGTCCCAGAGGTGGTGAACCATATCCAGCTGTTATCTGTGTGTGTGTGTGTGTGTGTGTGTGTGTGTGTGTGTGTGTGTGTGTGTGTGTGTGTAACAAACCATAAAACATCAGACCAATCAGCATCTTTCAGGTGTGTCAGGCTGCAGACACCTCAGGAATGTGTGAAATTCTGTGTGTGTGTGTGTGTGTGTGTGTGTGTGTGTGTGCGTGTGTGTGTTGACTTTGCATCCATCAGTTGACTGTCAGTCAGACTTGCACTTGAGGCTGATCACACACACACACACACACACACACACACACACACACACACCACAAACATACACACTAATCCTAAACCCAGTGAACTTACTAGGGCTTATAAATGTGTGTGTGTGTGTGTGTGTGTGTGTGTGTGTGTAAACAGAGCACATTTAAAGACGCAAGATGTTTGTATGAATGTGTGAAAGGGGAAAAAGTCCCTCTTGACTTCAAAGGGATGTGACAATGTTAACACACTCACACACACTCACACACACACACACACACACACTCTCTCACACACACACACACACACACACACACACACACACACACACACACAGAGTCTGGTTTTCTTTAGGTTTGAGGGTCTCACACATGTTGAAGTTTAATGGCCTTCAGAGGCCTCATGTTAAATCCACACAGGTGAGCTGAATGTGTCGTCTGGTTACTATGGTAACGATTACAGCGGAAAACACACCCCCTTTAATCCGGCTCTGTTCTGTCTTCAGCGTCAAACCTCGATGTAAAAAATCAGAACTGATGAAAGCTGCGGTCAGCGCAGTAAACCCGGGTTCAGACTTCAGGGGTCAGATGTGTGGGAGGTGAACTGTAGAAACTGTTTTCATCACTTAAAGGTCCAATCAGTGAAATCTGGATCTTACTATCTGATCATTAAGGAAACATGTTGAAGTGCTGGCTTCTCTGACAACAATGCAGCAGCCAGTATGTCCTCCTTCTAACTTTAGATTCTGCTCCTGAATGCTCTGGATTTGTTTGGACCAGAGAAGGTAGACGCTTTTAAGACACGCCCCCATACGGCCGTTTTGGACGCCCCTCGGTTTGTCAGATATGAGAGCAGTTATCAGGTCAACAGGTGTTGCAGCGATGGAAGCGGTCAAGAGAAGTGGTTCAGATAGAAGTGATTGTACCCGACCTAAAAAGCCTCTGCATGTTTCTAATAAGCTCCACGAGCAGAAACGTGCTCAAACTAGGATCAATATTGGAGATGCTTTTGAAAAATGGAGAGAGGTTAGAACACAGAAAGGTTTACAGACCCATGCAGAGCTGGATAAACACTGAAGCTTCAGAGTCCACCACATGGTAACGTCAGTGTTGTGTGCATTTACTTTTTATTGATGCAGTTTGAATCAGCCTGAGATCAGGTTTCTTCTCTGAAGTGTTTAAAGAAAAGATGAAAGTGAAGAGCAACAGAGACTCAGTGTTCCTGCAGGATGAAGAAAAGACCTCAGACAAACCGTACTCTGTTCAGGATAACTCTTCAATCCCTTCAAAGTGATTTTTTTTTAAATTGAAGAGAACAAGAGAGCTTCTGTGAACTTTTAAAAAGCGTCCTCTCATCATATTTACCAGTTTAAAAACGCTGACACAATGTGATGCTGCAGTGACCCAGGAAGTGTTGAAGTCAAGACCACATCAACTGAGACCAAGACAGACCCGAGACCAGAGTGCTCCGAGACCAAGACAAGACCAAGACAAGACCAAAACCATAATACTGTATATCGCTGAAAAATCATCATCTTGGTTGCGTCCTAACTCGGGGGATAAAAATCAAACTACAAATGAACTGAAGTTATTTGTTCTTTTAGAAAGAGACATTTTCCTTCTAATCTCAGAAATGAAAAAAAAAAAGGAAAAATAGTCGATCAGTGGTGGTCTTGATTTAAAATCCAGAGTCCGCCAAGTCTGAGACAAGACAGAGACCGAGACCTTCAATAAGAGGTCTCAAGACCAGGACCGCCCTGTACAACAACACTAGTTCCAGGTTGTAAGAACGGACGATCCTTAATCCTAATCTAAAAGACTTTCTGAAGAACAGCTCGCTGAGTTTATTCAGATTCTCTAAAGATGAGGAGGTCAGCGTCCTCAGGATTTGATTCTGGCTCAAACAGGAAGTGTGTATTTCATCCTCTGTGTGTGTTCAACAACAGGATGACTAAAGAGAGTGATGAAGGAAATCTTCTTCTAAAAACAGTAATATTGCACACAAAAGATGGCCGTCGTGTTGTTAGGGATCATTCAACAAAAATGACTTTAATTCTCCACATGTGAAACGTTCTGTTGACCTCAATGACCTTAAAGAGGACATATCATCCCCCCTCCTCCACCTTTCAAACAGTCCTCTCCTCCACCTTTTCAAACAGTCCCCTCCTCCACCCTTTCAAACAGTCCTCCTCCACCTTTTCAAACAGTCCTCCTCCTTCTTTTCAAACAGTCCTCTCCTCCACCTTTTCAAACAGTCCTCTCCTCCACCTTTTCAAACAGCCCTCCTCCACCTTTCCAAACAGTCCTCTCCTCCACCTTTTCAAACAGTCCCCTCCTCCACCCTTTCAAACAGTCCTCTCCTCCACCTTTTCAAACAGCCCTCCTCCACCTTTTAAAACAGTCTCCTCCTCCACCTTTTCAAACAGTCCCCTCCTCCACCTTTTCAAACAGTCCTCTCCTCCACCTTTTCAAACAGTCCTCTCCTCCACCTTTTCAAACAGCCCTCCTCCACCTTTTAAAACAGTCCCCTTCTCCACCTTTTCAAACAGTCCTCCTCCACCTTTTAAAACAGTCCCCTTCTCCACCTTTTCAAACAGTCCTCCTCCACCTTTTCAAACAGTCCCCTCCTCCACCTTTTCAAACAGTCCTCTCCTCCATCTTTTCAAACAGTCCCCTCCTCCACCTTTTCAAACAATCCCCTCCTCCACCTTTTCAAACAATCCCCTCCTCCACCTTTTCAAACAGTCCCCTCCTCCACCTTTTCAAACAGTCCCCTCCTCCACCTTTTCAAACAGTCCCCCTCCTCCACCTTTTCAAACAATCCCCTCCTCCACCTTTTCAAACAGTCCCCTCCTCCACCTTTTCAAACAGTCCCCCTCCTCCACCTTTTCAAACAGTCCTCTCCTCCACCTTTTCAAACAGTCCCCTCCTCCACCTTTTCAAACAGTCCCCCTCCTCCACCTTTTCAAACAGTCCCCTCCTCCACCTTTTCAAACAGTCCCCTCCTATACCTTTTCAAACAGTCCCCCTCCTCCTCCTTCTTTTCAAACAGTCCCCCTCCTCCACCTTTTCAAACAGTCCTCTCCTCCACCTTTTCAAACAGTCCCCCTCCTCCACCTTTTCAAACAGTCCCCTCCTCCACCTTTTCAAACAGTCCCCCTCTTCCACCTTTTCAAACAGTCCCCCTCCTCCACCTTTTCAAACAGTCCCCCTCCTCCACCTTTTCAAACAGTCCCCCTCCTCCACCTTTTCAAACAGTCCCCTCCTCCATCTTTTCAAACAGTCCCCTCCTCCACCTTTTCAAACAGTCCCCCTCTTCCACCTTTTCAAACTGTCCCCTCCTCCACCTTTTCAAACAGTCCCCCTCCTCCACCTTTTCAAACAGTCCCCCTCCTCCACCTTTTCAAACAGTCCCCCTCCTCCACCTTTTCAAACAGTCCCCTCCTCCACCTTTTCAAACAGTCCCCTGTGGTCTAAATGAAACATCTGTGCTTTGGTCAAAATATAACATGAATCAAGCACCAGAGGAGGTTTGTGACCCTGTATAAACCAGCTCTCTCAGAACGCTCCGTTTTGGTGTGTGTGTCTCTTTAAATGCAATGAGCCCCGCCCCCTGAGTTTTCCCCGTAGACATCACTCCTTTGTAGAGAGAATAAAAATGGCCGACCTGCGTTAAAGTTTAGTTCTAGTCTGGGGGTGGAGTCTATGGGTGGAGATACCAGGGGAGGGGGAGGGGATTTATTTTACCAGAATCCCACTGTGACATCACAAAGAGAGCACATTAGAAACAGAGCATTTTTCTCTGTGTTGTAAGACTTATGCAGACCACAAACAAAGGACTGGATGGTTTATTTCACATGTTGTGGGTCAGTAGACTCTCAGGTTACCCAGATATATGTTTTTAGAAGAGGATTTATCAGAATAAGTCGTAAAACTCTGACCAATGAGGACGTCATGAATCCAAACCATGAGCCTGAAAGTGTTGATAGTGTCTCTATATTATGTAAGAGAGTGATTACAGACTGAGACTCTGAGTGACCACACTGTCTGTGTGTATACAGGTTCAACACTGTGTGTGTGTGTGTGTTAATGGTAAAGCTCTGTTTAGACACACACACACACAGGTCTTGGTGTGTGTGTGTGTGTGTGTGTGTGTGTGTGTGTGTGTGTGTGTGTGTCAGTGGGTGAAGTGGGGCCTCCTCTGCAGCTACAATAAGAGCAGCTCACTGTGAGTAATGTTTAAATCCTCTGCAGAGAGACTCTGTCCACTTTTAAAGAACAGACGCTCCTCTCGTCACGTTTCAATTCATCAAGTATCAATCTGATACGGAGACGGCTCAGTGACTTCTTTCACTCAGAGCGCCGCCGTTCACATTCACTCTCCATGAAGGCCCAAACGTGTCGCCGTGTTGATTCAGCACACGCTGAGAGACCGTTTGGATGAAATCAGCGTCAACACTTTAACTGCTTTAAAGACTTTATATGAAATCAAGTATCTCCTCTGAAAATAACTCTGTGAGTCATGACTGTCTACAATGGGTGTAACACCCGAGTCCCACTGTCTGTGATGTTTTCAGAGTTTTCAGAGTCCTATCTTCACTTTGTTTACATCGCCCGGACGGCCGGCTGACTCCTCCCCTCGTGTATAAAAGTTGTTTAATTGAGGGACTAGAGAAAAGAAGAATAACATACTGTACTCACTGCTTAACTGTGTTTCTAGATCACGCTCATTTCAGGTAAATTTACATGCAGTGTGAAGATACGAGCATAATAAAGATCACTAGCATTAGCATGCTAACACAACAATGTAGCGTGAGTTGTTTTGGTTTCATGCTGGTGCTCAAAGGCGACATCTGCTGGATCAAAAAATCACATATAAAGCCTTTAAAGACTGTTTATAAATGACTGTGATTGGCCGATCCTGATTACATATCAGATGGAGATGTGTCTGAAAGGGACGACAGCAGACGCTTCTATTTAAACAACACACTTCCTGTTACACTCGTCTGTGAAGTCTCTGTGAAGGAGGGGGGGGCGGCGACACAGTATTGATCTGCTAATTGACTACGTTTCCCAGAGGGCCGATGGGCTGACAGTTTGCTGCTAAACACAGATTTTGATAAAACTCAAACTCCAGCATTCACAAGAAATTCAAACGTCTGCTGGAGAAATGAAAACAGATCCAGTTTTTTTTTTTTTTAAAGACAGGAGACCTGATGACGACAAAACAAACGATCTTTAAATCAACGCCAGATGTCCAAGACGTTTGTTTTAACACGGAGCTGCGAGCTCAACATCGGGTTCACTTCCTCACATGGACACCCGGAGGTTTTGATCCCTAAATGTCAAGTCAAGTCAACTTTATTTATACAGCACATTTATAACAGCCGAGGCGGACCAAAGTGCTGTACAGTAAA
>NC_083620.1:29515516-29518016 GCF_963584025.1 Labrus mixtus | reverse complement strand
CTCTCTCTCTCCCTCTCTCTCTCTCTCTCTCTCTCTCTCTTCAGGCCTCATGTCTGTGGAGGTCGGTGTTGTGTCGGATGGACTTTGTCGCCCAAAACCAAACAATGCACCAAACGTGAGTCAGACCTCCACCAGCATCTCTCTTCACTCTTTGACTGTAATCATGTTATTGTTCTCCTGACAACTCACAACATTTAACAGCAACTTCTGGCCGTTTGGAGATGTTCCCTTCATGACATCACAAAGGGCAGTAGCCCCTCCCCCAGGTGGGTGACACTCCCACAGCTAGGTGTTTGTTCTGCCCTCTGAGTCTGCCTTCTCACCGTAAACAATAGGACATGGAGCGAGAAAGACCGAGTACACCCAAGCCCCTTCCAGAGAGGGGGCGTGGTCAGACACAGCTCATTTACATATTTAAAGGTACAGACACAGAAACAGCCTGTTCTGAGCAGGGCTGAAATAGAGGGGTTTATAGACATGATCAAATACAGGATCAGAGTGGATTTAGAACAAGACACTTCACACACATGTTGAAGAGGAGCTCTGAGACTTATTTAAACTGAAGAAGAAGAGGAGGATATGTCACCTTTAAACTTTTAAAAAACCTCAAACTTGATTTTAAAAAGTGTGCAGCGACCCGGTAAATATTACCTCAGTAGATTTGTTCTCGATGTGTTCTTAATAAAATCTTTACGAAGCTCTAAAATGTGGCTTTGCTTCAATATTTCCATTTTCTCTGCATATATTTGAAAAGTTTAAACAGGAATAAAGTTTAAAGCTGCTCCTGCTTCAACAAGTGCCTCTTCTGTAGGTCTCCAGCACATCTGTATTTTTCAGCGTTGATCCGTTGCAGCTGTCATGTCGTGGTGAAACATCTGTAGCTTCCTGCTGAAGATATGAAACAGAAAACTTCTGTTCCTCCTCAAACTCATCTGGAGCCCAGAAACACGATCCACAGTTAGCAGGATGGACTTGTGGTGCGTTTAATTTCATTGCGGAAATCAGAAATTCCGAATTACCGGTCGGATACGTCGTCAGGAACGCTCACATGAAGTCGGAACTCTGACTCTGAGATTCAGTAGCCCGAGTTAAAATCCAACATGGCTGCTACATGCGTCTACAGTAATGTTTAAAGGGATACTTCACTCATTTACATTAATCTTTGTATCATTAGAAACCTGGTAGTGTTTTTGAATGGTCGTGCATCCCGCCCTCATTTTCCCCTGAGATGAGAAATCTTTGTATTTCTGAGTCTGTAAAGGAACTTCTGATGACTGTGATTGGTCTGTAACTTCAGTGGTCGAAAATATGAGGAACACACACACACACACACACACACACACACACACACACACACACACACACACACACACACACACACACACACAGGTGCAGACAGTGTGATGGAGCAGCCGACTCTCTTCAAAGTGTGAAGTTCTGCAGGACTTCAGAGTCCGTCTGCAGGTCCGGATTTATGAGCTGAGCTGGATTATTTATGCTTCCGGGGTTTACAGCGGTTCTGGACTTTATGGTTACCACACTGGAGCGTGGGCGTTATGTAATCCACATGTAGAGCTGACACACACACTCTTCTGTTTCTGCTCACGCTCCGTCCTGATCATAAAACCCAACGCACCGTCTTCTTCTTCTTCTTCTGGGGTTTATAGCGGGGTAAAGATCCCTGACTTCAGTTACAGTTTCAATACGACTCAAAAATACTCTGTGGAGGGTCAAAGAGTAAAAAAGAGTAAAATTACAATTTGATCCAAATACTAAAGTAAAAAAAAGCAGGTTGATATGTTTCTTATAAATTAATAAAACCAGCCTTCATCATAATTCAGAGGTAGCCAGTGCTTTCTGTTAAACGACTTCATGTCAAGACTTCCTGTTCCGTGTTGAAAACGCCTTCATCTCTTGGTCAATAACCTCCAGGAGGAGTCTGTCCCTGTTGACTCTACAGTTCACTTATTAGACTCTTTTATCCAAAGCGACGTACATCAGAGAGTAAGAACAACACAAGCAAGGATCTAGAAAAAAGGGAACAATGTCAGTAAGAGCAAACGATCAGCTTTGAGTCTGATTGGACACACAGGTGCTGACAGGAAGTGACCAGAGGCAAAGCACAACATTGAGGGCAGTTCTTGAGAGCTCTAATCAGTATAGAAACCATCTTATAAGTCGTCGTTATCAAACAAAAACCATCGTCATTACCATCATCATCATCAATAATATGGAGACCATCATCATTAAGTTAGTAGGTATTCATAAAGAGCTGGGTCTTTAGCTTTTTCTTAAAGGTGCAGAGCGACTCTGCAGATCACATGGAGTTTGGAAGTTCATTCCACCACCGGGGGGCGACAGAGGAGAAGAGTCTAGTCAGAGACTTAGGACCCTGTTGTGAAGGTTGGATCAGACGCCTTTCATTGGCAGAGCGTAGTGGGCGGGGGAGTGTAGACCTGGATCAGAGAGTTAAAGTGAGGAGGAGACGTTTCTGTGTCTG
>NC_083620.1:29485516-29508016 GCF_963584025.1 Labrus mixtus | reverse complement strand
TATCTTCACACTGCATGTAAATTTACCTGAAATGAGCGTGATCTAGAAACACAGTTAAGCAGTGAGTACAGTATGTTATTCTTCTTTTCTCTAGTCCCTCAATTAAACAACTTTTATACACGAGGGGAGGAGTCAGCCGGCCGTCCGGGCGATGTAAACAAAGTGAAGATAGGACTCTGAAAACTGTGAAAACATCACAGACAGTGGGACTCGGGTGTTACACCCATTGTAGACAGTCATGACTCACAGAGTTATTTTCAGAGGAGATACTTGATTTATATATTTAAGTGTGAAAAATCACAAATAAAGACTTTAACAGCAAATCATGCAAAGCTTTAAAGTGTTAGCATGCTAAAGTGGTGTAGCGCCAAGTGCAGCTGAGGATTCTGGGAATGCTTTAAGCTAACAACAACAGGCTAACCAGATGTTATGAACAACGGTAAAAGTAAATACAATGATTTAGAAAAGGAAGAAGAAATCCTTTATTAACCCCTCGAGGGGAAATCAAATGTTACACTCTGTTGTTGAACATGCTACACACACACTTAGGCTGAAATAAACACACACATACACAAACAGGATCCTGTGGACATGTACTGATGGAGAGACGTCAGAGTGAGTCAAACTGGTTATTTACACCCCTAATTCAAAGTTTAATGGAAATACTTTTTCGGCATGATTAGCTGTATGAGTGTGTGTGTTCCATATTTAATGTTTATCTGGCGGTGTTAAAGATATGAGAGCAGACTTGATTATCAGGCGTGTTTGGACCCGGTCTCAGTGTGTGTTTAACACACATACCACGACACCCGGGTCATTATTTAGTGTGATAACTGAAGCCGACAGATAAACGACACACACACACATGAACACACACACACACACACACACACACACACACAGGTCATATCTGTCAGCCGTACATTGTTGTGAAAAAACAAGCTGGAGGTGATTTCACGGAGCAGGAATGTGTGTTTTTCACAGGGTGACACTTTCAGATAAGCTGAATGTTAATACAGTCTCATAGCTCAGCCCAGATCACTGTGATTAGACGCACACACACTTCCTGTCTTTGTCCAGAGTCCGTGGAGAGACCGGACCGGAGAGCCGCCCGCTTCACCGCTACCCACATTAAAAATGGAACGATCGATAGATTCATTAAAATCAAATGAAGTGTAGAGTCGAGACAAACCAAAGGCCGAAGCTTTACGAGAGGTCGAGAATCACTGCTCCACATGGAGGGGCCTTTAAAGACGGGGTCCCACAGGGTTCACTCTCGGTGTTTGATCTGATTTGTTTTCATGCTGGCCTCTTCTTCTTCCTCCTTATCTCCGTCTGATGATGAGCGATGAGCTTTTTGTCCTCTTTTTCAAGCTGTGACTCAACAAAACGATTTCTTGATTATCAGTCATGTTTGTCTTTATTAAAGAGACAACAGCTGCAGCATGTCTCTCTCACACATAAACACCATGTCCTTCTTCATGGGAGGACACGGTCTTCACTGCAGAGAAGTTTGTGCTCCGGGATGTCGTTGCATTGAAACAGGAAAGAGAAGAACTGTTTAAGACAAAGTTACATCAAATACTTTAGTCCATAGAAGTGTTAAGATTTCTCTCGGGGTCGAGTGCAGCTCTCTTTTGCTCTACGATATAACTCGCTGAAGAGAACACCTGTTCAGAGCGCTCAGACGTTCCTTGTAAACAAATATTTGCGAGCCAGCTTGGAGAGTTGCAGGTTTGTAGTAATCCTGTTTCTCTCCACTAAAAGGGCGGGCTGCGGTCTGCAGAGAGACGAGTCTTCATCGTCAATCAATCAATCAATCAATCAATCAATCAATCAATCAATCTTTGTTTGTATAGCGCCAGTTCATAACAAATGTTATCTCGAGACACTTCACAAAAAGGAGGTAAAGACCATACTCATTGTTACATTACAAAGATGTGAGTTTTCATTTACTGAATCGCGCCCTCGCTGCTTTTACCACGACATTACCGTCTTCATGGACTGAGGTCAAGAGTGCATGCAATGGTCAAGTCACGCTGAGAGCGCACCTCTGCTGGATCAAGATAGCCCTCTTATGCTGAGTCTCAGCTCGCTGTTCAGCTGTCGGTATACAACTCCACTTTGTCAGTAAAAATAAACTGTATACAAAAAGAGGACAAAACTATCATGACATCATCCTTTGGTTTGTGTCCTACCTTTTTGAATTTGCAGTTTAGCTTCTGGTCTGTTGCCGTCTTCTTGCTCGGAAAAAGGAGGTCTCCATCTTTATTTCATCTGAGAGCTATTTTGAATAAACCAAAGTGGACCCGGTGGGTCTCGGACCCGTGCAGAGAATCTAATCATTTTATTTATATATGAGCTTAAAAAACCACGGGTTTACAAAGTTAAAGAACCCAAACTGTAAACATCTTTAAACATGGTTTTAAAGTTAGTTAAATTACTTTTTTCTCCTCCTCATCCTGCAGTCAGGAGCTAATTCAAACCTTGGCATGTTTTGTGAATGTCGACCTCTGAAACTCAAACCAGGGTTGCATCATCAGCCTGACATCCTCTACTGTTCTGAGGTCTGTTATGAAACTGTGTGCAGAGATACAAGCTCCCTGCTCGCTCCGAGAAAGAGCCAATAAAGAGAGAGAGAGAGAGAGTCAGATACTGATACTCTCTCTCTCTCTCTCTCTCAGTGTGGACTGATGGACCAGATCCCTGCTAAACATTTTGTTTGGACCTGAGCCCAGTCCTGCACACTGCTTTCAATTATCTCTCTACCTCTCTCTCTCACTTCTCTGCTCAGGCACACTGTTGCTCGCTCGCTCACACTCAGGGGTGTTTAGGGAAAAACAGAGTGCAGAAAGAGAGAGAGAAGGGGGAAGCATTTTCTTCTCTGGAACTTTTGTCCTGCGACACTCGCTATTACTCCACCACTGAGTAAGACAGAGAAAGAGAGAGAGAGAGGGGGACGAGTGAGGGGAGAGGTTTGGGAGTTTCGGACGATGCAACACAAACTCTGACTGCAACCGTTAAAATGCTGCAGCCTCGTCTCTGCTGTTTTCTGTCATCTGTCCTCATCGTCATCTTCTTCTCTCCTCCGTCAGCTGATGGACAGACGGTCACAGGAGCAGGAGGAGGAGGAGGAGTGGAGAGGATCCAGGTGATGTTCACGCCGACCATCTGCAAGGTGCGCTGCAGCCAGGATCGATGTGTCAACTACTGCGAACGAGGCAACGTGACCACGCTGTACAGCAGCGCCGAGGGGGGAGGAGGAGGAGGAGAAGGACGGAGAGACAGCTCCCATGGACCGGGCTTCAGAGTCTGTAAGTTTAACTTTTAACTTCCACTTATCCTCCATGACATGCAGAGAGAACACCTGGTCAGGTAGGCTGACGTTTAGAGCTGGGTAAATAAACCTGCAGGGAGCAAATGATCCGTCCTGTTAAATCATGTTTGAAGTAAGTTAAAGTATTATTGTGTGCAAAGACTGCAGCTGATACACCAGAAGATTCAGGGTTAAAAGTACAAGAAATGTGCTGCATTGAACCAAAGTCAAAGAAAACTGACTTTAAATCCTCAGAAAATATCAACATTCCTAAAACACACACACTGCAGCAGGTAACATGCTGTCCGAGGATTTACTGCAAATGGTTTTTAAAGGTACAGAAACCCTCCTGAATATATCCAGATCGGCTGAGCTCCATGTGTGCGTCATGCCCTACATCACCTGGACTTTTTCCTACCGGCCTCCTTGTAAAACTTCCGTGTGAAGATGTGAGCTGATCATCAAACATTCCCCACGAGCGAGTTTGAGGAGGTGATGACGTTAACAACACACGACCGATGAGATGGTTGTGCACGTTGTGAAGCTTCTTGATGCTCTCAGTCTTTACCAGCACTTCATTGGTGCGGTGAAAAGATCTAATAACACTTATTGGTTTAAAGGCAAAAACTGCCGTTATAGAATCTGATGATGCCGTTTCTGAGCTGTCCTTTTTAAATCGTGTTGTCCCTCTTAAGAGCCCCACTCTCCTGCTGTGAGGTGCATCTGTGGTGAAGCCCACTGCCTTTACCGTCTTTATTGTCAGGGTTCTACTAAATGGTTCCGTCTCCCTTGTTCTCAGAGGGAATCGGTCATTCCAATTCAGAGCACCTGGGCCTGTTGCTCTCCAGTGACCTACACCATGTTTGCTGTTTGATGGTTGGCAGAGCTCGCCATCTGAAGCGGAGCCAGCGAATAGTTCTGGGTTCTGATCTGATCCCAGGTCGGTTTTATAAATTCAATGGTTCACCTTCTCACAATAAATAATTATTCTTTTCAGTTAACTCGTCAGGGCCCTTGAGCCAGGCTATGACAAATGGGAAGCCAGTTCCCCCGTTACTCTATGCCTATAACAGCATAACTAGGAGCAGGTCTACAACTGTGCCAGCCCTCACTATAAGCTTTATCAAAAAGGAATGTTTTAAGTCTACTGGTAGATGACTCCAAGGGAGAGGAGCCTGATAACTGAAGGCTCTACCTCCCATAGTACATTTAGAGACTGTAGGTACCACGAGCAGGCCTGATAACTGAAGGCTCTACCTCCCATAGTACATTTAGAGACCGTAGGTACCACGAGCAGGCCTGATAACTGAAGGCTCTACCCCCCATAGTACATTTAGAGACTGTACCACGAGCAGGCCTGATAACTGAAGGCTCTACCTCCCATAGTACATTTAGAGACTGTACCACGAGCAGGTCTGATAACTGAAGGCTCTACCTCCCATAGTACATTTAGAGACCGTAGGTACCACGAGCAGGCCTGATAACTGAAGGCTCTACCTCCCATAGTACATTTAGAGACTGTACCACGAGCAGACCTGATAACTGAAGGCTCTACCTCCCATAGTACATTTAGAGACTGTACCACGAGCAGGCCTGATAACTGAAGGCTCTACCTCCCATAGTACATTTAGAGACTGTACCACGAGCAGGCCTGATAACTGAAGGCTCTACCTCCCATAGTACATTTAGAGACTGTACCACGAGCAGACCTGATAACTGAAGGCTCTACCTCCCATAGTACATTTAGAGACTGTAGGTACCACGAGCAGGCCTGATAACTGAAGGCTCTACCTCCCATAGTACATTTAGAGACTGTACCACGAGCAGGTCTGATAACTGAAGGCTCTACCTCCCATAGTACATTCAGAGACTGTACCACGATCAGGCCTGATAACTGAAGGCTCTACCTCCCATAGTACATTTAGAGACCGTAGGTACCACGAGCAGGCCTGATAACTGAAGGCTCTACCTCCCATAGTACATTTAGAGACTGTACCACGAGCAGGCCTGATAACTGAAGGCTCTACCTCCCATAGTACATTTAGAGACTGTACCACGAGCAGGCCTGATAACTGAAGGCTCTACCCCCCATAGTACATTCAGAGACTGTACCACGATCAGGCCTGATAACTGAAGGCTCTACCTCCCATAGTACATTTAGAGACTGTAGGTACCACGAGCAGGCCTGATAACTGAAGGCTCTACCTCCCATAGTACATTTAGAGACTGTACCACGAGCAGGTCTGATAACTGAAGGCTCTACCTCCCATAGTACATTCAGAGACTGTACCACGATCAGGCCTGATAACTGAAGGCTCTACCTCCCATAGTACATTTAGAGACCGTAGGTACCACGAGCAGGCCTGATAACTGAAGGCTCTACCTCCCATAGTACATTTAGAGACTGTACCACGAGCAGGTCTGATAACTGAAGGCTCTACCTCCCATAGTACATTTAGAGACTGTACCACGAGCAGGCCTGATAACTGAAGGCTCTACCTCCCATAGTACATTTAGAGACTGTACCACGAGCAGGCCTGATAACTGAAGGCTCTACCCCCCATAGTACATTCAGAGACTGTACCACGATCAGGCCTGATAACTGAAGGCTCTACCTACCATAGTACATTTAGAGACCGTAGGTACCACGAGCAGGCCTGATAACTGAAGGCTCTACCTCCCATAGTACATTTAGAGACTGTACCACGAGCAGGCCTGATAACTGAAGGCTCTACCTCCCATAGTACATTCAGAGACTGTACCACGAGCAGGCCTGATAACTGAAGGCTCTACCTCCCATAGTACATTTAGAGACTGTAGGTACCACGAGCAGGTCTGATAATCGAAGGCTCTACCTCCCATAGTACATTTAGAGACAAAATTAAATTACAAACAGCTTTTCTGTGCTCAGGTTTGTCAAAATACTTTTTCAACACAACGCATTTTGAAATAATACGACCTCGGTTTTCTTTCAATGACCGATGTAATCAAAAAGTAAATTCCAACACTAGGGGACTCCCTCAAATAAAACAATAACATAAGATGACTTCAAGGCTGGCGGAGAATCATGGGAGTGATTCTCTCTGCTACTGTTTTGGTTTGAAAATGTTGCCAATGATTTTATACAAATGAAACGCAGGTGTGCAAAAGTTTATAAGGACGTTTTGGTCATTAGAAACAATAAATTACCCATTATTGGGTGCATAAGAATTCTACTTTTGCTGCCATGGGATCCAATCAGGTATGGATGTCGTTTGTTTTTTGCTTTTATCATATGGAAGTTAAAATTCTGGCTTCTTGACGATCCTGTTCTGTATGTTGATATGAGCGGAAAATTCAACGAGAACGAGAAACAGATCTCGTGTTTCGTTTTTTTTTATTTTCTTCAAAAAAAACTAAAACATCTCTTGGCACAAATCAAGAAGAACACAAACGCACCACACAACGAGAGATTCAGGGTCCGGAAAGATGCAGTTCAAGTCAACATGTGAGGTTTCATGTGAGGCGAGTGAAGCCGCTCCAGCTGTGCTTCATATGACCTGCAGCTGTTTGATGGTCGGCCGAGCTCGCCATCTGAAGCGGAGCCAGGGAATAGTTCTGGGTTCTGATCTGATCCCAGGTCGGTTTTATCAAATCAAATCCATCAGGCTGTTCCATTGATCTCCTTCTCTTCACATTCTGCAGCTGACAGCTTCGTGTTTCCCTTCAGAGGCAGAATCACTGACTCACCTGTGATCATTGTGTAGAGGTCAAACTCTACAGCCGACCTTTTCCTCTGACGTCACATTCATGTAAGGAGAGCTCAGCATGTCGTGTTCCCGGTTAGACATCATATCATCCTCAAGAATCTGATGAATGCTTTCCTTAGATCAGAGATGAGCAGCTTTGGGTACCAAAAGGGACGAAGGAATAAATGAAAGCTTTAATCATTTTTTGTTCATACAAACTTTTACATTTTAAAATACAAATGCAATTTGTACATGAGCCAATTTAAGCTAATTGTTTAATGCAGTGATACTCCCAGCTGTGACTTTTTCATCCAGTAGATGACGCCCTTTAGCATCGCGTTTGCATGAAGGAGTTTAGCGCAAGCAGGGGACAAAATTGTCCTTTGCTCGAACTGCAATCACCTGTGCTAATGTTAGCGCTCTTTAGTTAGCTTGTAGCTTCACATTGCATGTAAATTGACACAGAATGACCGAGCCCTAAAAACTCTTACTAACATCCAAATAAGTCATTTTCTTTTCTCTAGTCTTTTATACTCAAGGGGAGGAGCCGGCCGTCCCGTCCATGTTCCACAATCCTTTTCCTCTTCTTTTATTGAATAATGTAACCTGTTTGGAAAATTAGCTCCATCTGCTGTTTCACCGCTAGCGACCTCGGCTAATTATGTGCATTTATTTGCATATTGTGTGAATTATTGAAGCTGCAGTTTGGTTTAAAGTTGACCAAAGAGAGAAACAAAGAAGGGACCGAGAGGAGCACAGAGAGGAGGAACACCCCTGACATATGGCTTTCATTTATCATTAAGTTAACACACACACACACACACACACACACACACACACACACATATGCCCAGGATATTTTGTGGGTAATGTGTGAATGTTTAAAGTAGAGCTGAGGTAACACTGGACAGCAACACACACACACACACACACACACACACAGAAACTGATGCATAGTGCGTCAGAGGAGATGATGACATCATCAGGTTGAAAGGTCACCCCCCCCCCCTCCAGTCCACCCTCGTGAATTAACTTCATCAGCCCCACAACCCGTCATCCCTTTATCTGTGTGTGTGTGTGTGTCTGTGTGTGTGTGTCTGTGTGTGTGTGTGTGTGTGTGTGTGTGTGTGTGTGTGTGTGTGTGTGTGTGTGTGTGTAGGTGTGTGTGTGTGTGTGTGTAGGTGTGTGTGTGTGTGTGTGTGTGTAGGTGTGTGTGTGTGTGTGTGTGTGGGTGTGTGTGTGTGTGTGTGTAGGTGTGTGTGTGTGTGTGTGTGTAGGTGTGTAGGTGTGTGTGTGTGTGTGTGTGTGTAGGTGTGTGTGTGTGTGTGTGTGTGTGTGTGTGTGTGTGTGTGTGTAGGTGTGTGTGTGTGTGTGTGTGTGTGTGTGTGTGTGTAGGTGTGTGTGTGTGTGTAGGTGTGTAGGTGTGTGTGTGTGTAGGTGTGTAGGTGTGTGTGTGTGTGTGTGTGTGTGTGTGTGTGTGTGTGTGTGTGTAGGTGTGTGTGTGTGTGTGTGTGTGTAGGTGTGTGTGTGTGTGTGTGTAGGTGTGTGTGTGTGTGTGTGTGTGTGTGTAGGTGTGTGTGTGTAGGTGTGTGTGTGTGTGTGTGTGTGTGTGTGTGTAGGTGTGTAGGTGTGTGTGTGTGTGTGTGTGTGTGTGTGTGTGTGTGTGTGTGTGTGTGTGTGTGTGTGTGTGTAGGTGTGTGTGTGTGTGTGTGTGTGTGTGTGTAGGTGTGTGTGTGTGTGTGTGTGTGTGTGTAGGTGTGTGTGTGTAGGTGTGTGTGTGTGTGTGTGTGTGTGTGTGTGTAGGTGTGTAGGTGTGTGTGTGTGTGTGTGTGTGTGTGTGTGTGTGTGTGTGTGTGTGTGTGTGTGTGTGTGTAGGTGTGTGTGTGTGTGTGTGTGTCTGTGTGTGTGTGTGTGTGTGTGTGTGTGTGTGTGTGTGTGTAGGTGTGTAGGTGTGTGTGTGTGTGTGTGTGTGTGTGTCTGTGTGTGTGTGTGTGTGTGTGTGTGTGTGTAGGTGTGTGTGTGTGTGTGTGTGTCTGTGTGTGTGTGTGTGTGTAGGTGTGTGTGTGTGTGTGTGTGTGTGTGTGTGTGTGTGTGTGTGTGTAGGTGTGTGTGTGTGTGTCTGTGTGTGTGTGTGTGTGTGTGTGTGTGTGTGTGTGTATTTATGTTCCGCGATGGCTTAATATTTGTGACCCAGTCTGTGAATTCACATTATGGGAGCTCCACATACACACACAGTCAGACATGCACACACACATGTGCTCCCCCGCTGACTCAGCTGATCCTGTCTCTCCTCTGTAACGCCTCTGTTACTACCTCTGAAGACGGTACAGACGGTCGTCCCCCCATTACACCTCTGTTACATTCAGACTAAAGGCAGACCTGACGGGGATCCAGGAACAGTTTGGGTGGATGAGCAGGTCCTGGTTCAGGAGTATTAACTCCTCAACTGTCTCGATCAGCAGTATCTCAGTCCGTAGGGACTTGGGTACGGAAGGTTGCTGGTTCAAGTCCCGGTGAGGACCACAATATGGAAGTTGTTCTGGTAGCTGGAGAGGTACCAGGGCACTTCCTGTTTACGGTTGAGGTTCCCTTTAGCAAGGCACCGAACCCCCAACCACCATGTGTAGCAGCCCCACTCTGACATCTCTCCACTGACACACGTCCACAGCTCCTGTGTGTGTGATTCAGGTCTATGTGTGTGAGAAGCATGTCTATGGAGCTATTATTGTGGCAAAACTATTTGAATCTGCATTCACAGATCCACAAATATGTAATATATATATATATGTGTTTACCAAATAAGTAAACATTTTGAAATTGGTCTACATATTTGCAGATTAGTATACGCATTTGTGGATCTTTTTACACATTTATGGATCTGTGTGTGCATATTCAAATAGTTTTGCCACAGTAATAGCTCCATACATGTCTCTATAAATAACAGAGTGAAAAACTTTAGGATTTCCCCTCAGGGATTAACAAAGTATATGTGTAGTCGTCTGTCCATTTAGAAACTGTAAAGTGTCTTTGAAGGAGCCAATCAGGAGTCGAACTGAAGGTGTGACCACACCCTGAATGAATAATTCTGTCTCTGAGTGTAAACTGTGTTTGCTTACATGTTCCAAAGCAGCTGAGTAACCGTCACATGTTGTTCATCAGCTCTTTATGTTTCTCTCTCGTGTGTTTACATCATCTTGTTCATCTCTCCATGTTTATGCCTCTACACTCCTTTTTTTCCATATATCTCTTTTTTTTTCTCCCTCCAAAGACGTCGTCCAATCGGTGTGTGAGTGCTGATGCAGGCCATCTGGAGGGCGCTGTCCACGATAAAATTAGGTCACCGTGTTTACACACACACACGCAGAAATACAACGTGTGTGTGTGTGTAATGTTTCACAAGATGTGCTTGTAGAATGAACAAACATCTCACAGAGGAGATAGACTCTCTCTCTCTTTAGAGGGTGTGGACATGAACACACTCTTTAACAATCGTACAACAAACAGAGGACGACTTAAAGACACAAACACAGTGAAGTGATCACAGCACGTTCAGGGTGCTTTCATCAATATCTTACAAACAAACACTTGTTTCTCCTCCATTGCTTTCTATAACGTCACATTAAAGGCGACACGATCGATTAGTCCAACTCATCAACAAATACAGAACGGGCAATGTCCGAACTGACAAAACGCAGCTTTTTACTTTTAACAAAATCTGAAACATGTTTCAGCAAACTTAAGACCCGTTAACGTCAGAAAATCTCAAGAAAATCTGTTTATTTTCAGGTTCATACTGAAGTAATCTTGTAGTTCTCATGTGATCTTGTAGTTCTCCTGTGATCTTGTGATCTTGTAGTTCTCCTGATCTTGTAGTTCTCCTGTGATCTTGTAGTTCTCCTGTGATCTTGTAGTTCTCCTCTGATCTTGTAGTTCTCCTGATCTTGTAGTTCTCCTGTGATCTTGTAGTTCTCCTGTGATCTTGTAGTTCTCATGTGATCTTGTAGTTCTCCCGTGATCTTGTAGTTCTCCTGTGATCTTGTAGTTCTCATGTGATCTTGTAGTTCTCCTGTGATCTTGTAGTTCTCTGTGATCTTGTAGTTCTCCTGTGATCTTGTAGTTCTCATGTGATCTTGTAGTTCTCATGTGATCTTGTAGTTCTCATGTGATCTTGTAGTTCTCATGTGATCTTGTAGTTCTCTGTGATCTTGTAGTTCTCCTGTGATCTTGTAGTTCTCATGTGATCTTGTAGTTCTCATGTGATCCTGTAGTTCTCCCGTGATCTTGTAGTTCTCATGTGATCTTGTAGTTCTCATGTGATCTTGTAGTTCTCTGTGATCTTGTAGTTCTCCTGTGATCTTGTGATCTTGTAGTTCTCCTGATCTTGTAGTTCTCCTGTGATCTTGTAGTTCTCCTGTGATCTTGTAGTTCTCCTCTGATCTTGTAGTTCTCCTGATCTTGTAGTTCTCCTGTGATCTTGTAGTTCTCCTGTGATCTTGTAGTTCTCATGTGATCTTGTGATCTTGTAGTTCTCCCGTGATCTTGTAGTTCTCCTGTGATCTTGTAGTTCTCATGTGATCTTGTAGTTCTCCTGTGATCTTGTAGTTCTCTGTGATCTTGTAGTTCTCCTGTGATCTTGTAGTTCTCATGTGATCTTGTAGTTCTCATGTGATCCTGTAGTTCTCCCGTGATCTTGTAGTTCTCATGTGATCTTGTAGTTCTCATGTGATCTTGTAGTTCTCTGTGATCTTGTAGTTCTCATGTGATCTTGTAGTTCTCATGTGATCCTGTAGTTCTCCCGTGATCTTGTAGTTCTCATGTGATCTTGTAGTTCTCATGTGATCTTGTAGTTCTCTGTGATCTTGTAGTTCTCATGTGATCTTGTAGTTCTCATGTGATCTTGTAGTTCTCTGTGATCTTGTAGTTCTCCTGTGATCTTGTAGTTCTCATGTGATCTTGTAGTTCTCCTGTGATCTTGTAGTTCTCATGTGATCTTGTAGTTCTCATGTGATCTTGTAGTTCTCATGTGATCTTGTAGTTCTCTGTGATCTTGTAGTTCTCTTGTGATCTTGTAGTTCTACAAAACACAGCATATACATTATTTAACATTTTACTTACATATGAAATTACAAAATCTAACAGTTAATCTTAAACAAATATAGTTTATATCATTTGAAACCAGTTCTGAGCTGTTCTGAGGTCAGATCTCAGAGCTGCTGATAGAGATCACGGGGCAGAGAAGAACCTGGTTTTAAAGCTGCAGGTTTCCTTCCTGCTGCACAGACTTCTGGGTAGCTGCTCATTAGCGGGCTGCTTCAACACCCGCTGAACTCTGGGTAACAATACAGCAGCTTCCTGTTGCAGCTTTAGGAGGAAGTAGGAAGTGGCTGGCTGGTTCTGCTGGCGCCCGGTCCGTTTTCACCTCCGTCCCATCAGGGCAGCGAGCTCCACACGTCAACTGACCTCACGATGGACTCAGTGGTCTCCTAGCAACACAGGAGAAGGGGCCACACCCAACAACACCTCCCAGAATGCATCTGTGCAGCTGCCTGAAAGTAAACAGTGGAGGGTGTTGTGAAATCGACAGAGAGTGTTTCCAGGCCGGCAGTAAACATGATGGATGTGTGTTAGTGTTGGCCTCAGACCCGTGTATGTGTGTGTGTGTGTGTGTGTGTGTGTGTGTGTGTGTGTGTGTGTGTGTGTGTGTGTGTGTGTGTGTGTGTGTGTGTGTGTGTGGTCAGTGTTCATATTAACACACAGCTTCTACAAATGAACTTTGAATGTGTCAACAACAAATGTTTTGAAACATGACATCATAATCTCTGTGCAACAAACTTGACCTTTTGTTTTTCAAATGTGGCTCCCGACCTCCTGGGGGGTCGCGGCTAAAACTCCACTATTAACATTATTAGTGATGATAACGTTTGAATATGTCCTTTTAGATGTTTTTTTTATCACTGCATATTAAAATCTATGTCTTGTTCACCTACAGCTACTAGGAGCTCGGTGTAAGATTTAAAGTCTTTATATGTGATTTTTCACACTTAAATATAAATCAAGTATCTCCTCTGAAAATAACTCTGTGAGTCATGACTGTCTACAATGGGTGTAACACCCGAGTCCCACTGTCTGTGATGTTTTCAGAGTTTTCAGAGTCCTATCTTCACTTTGTTTACATCGCCCGGACGGCCGGCTGACTCCTCCCCTCGTGTATAAAAGTTGTTTAATTGAGGGACTAGAGAAAAGAAGAATAACATACTGTACTCACTGCTTAACTGTGTTTCTAGATCACGCTCATTTCAGGTAAATTTACATGCAGTGTGAAGATACGAGCAGAATAAAGATCGCTAGCATTAGTGTTGGGGTTGTATCAAGTCAACTTTGGTTATATTCTTTAATAATTATTTCTAATTATTAATAATATAAATAAAATATCATTAAACTATGTTTAATCTCGTTTTGGGGCACCACCCTGTACTCAGGGAAATATAACCAAAATATCACTCAAATCAGTCTCAGATTAGTTATTTAATTACTAATATTATTAATAATTAATAACTATATTTAATAAATTGAAGGCGTGAAATCCGTACACAAAGCCTTCGCACCCAGCTTATATCACAATGTAAATACACCAGTAATCACAAACAACTGCTCTCTTAAATTATAACAGAATTTATTTAAACAAAGCAACATCAATCCAAAATCAATGAACTTAATCAAACAAATAACTATTATAAACTAATCTAAGCAAACAAACATTATCAAGCACACCTTGTGAATGAGGTGTAAATGTGTGTGTGTGTGTGTGTGTGTGTGTGAGAAAGAGAGAGAGAGAGAGAGAGAGAAAACAAGATGGTGGAGGGAGACAATGCACCATGTGGCTTCGTCACATGTGGACAAAATGGTGGACAACAAAGGAAGCCGTGTGGCTGCCTTTTGAAATAGTTTTGAGCTCTCTGAGCTGAGTTCAGTAACTGTTACTTAAACACCAGAAAGCCAGTGGCCGGACTTTGATTCAACGGCGGGTACATTGGTCTTTCTGATTGTGAAAGCCGTTGACTGAAGGTAAACTAGCATAGCATTACACACACAGGTGAACACAGCGGTTCATCACAATAAAACAAATGCAGCAGCTCACAACAGATAATAAACAGAATGTGACGTCTCGTCAACAATGATGCATAATTATCAGTGGTTATAAAAGAAACATAACTATTTCTGAAACTATTTCTGCCCAGACCAAAGCTCTTACTTGGGGTAACTCCTGGTGATCGTTGCAAAGCTGGTTAGATCGTCACTCTGTTGAATGTTGAATCATCAGATTCAGGCAGGGTTCCTTCGTGGCAGATGTAGGAGGAGGGTAGCGGGATTCAGATCTTCGACCAGAGCGCTGCTCTATAGGGTCTTCTGGTTGCAGGAGCCGAGTTCTTTATGTGTCCTTGTGGATTCAGGGATCAGTGGGCTTCCTTCAGCGCTCCTGTCCAGTTGCGTTCAATGACGTCTTACGAAAAATCAAAGGAAAGAAACTCTTCTTTTTGCTCGAACCTGATAGCATCTGATTGCGCCCAAAACTCCTAAAAATATGCCATGGAAGTAGTCAGCTGAATCCTCTGATGCTTGAATTCAGCATGTGAAGAGCTACCTATACTGAGCTAGGAGATCAGCTCTGGAGTTTAACCTATGTAAGCCAAGAGGAGGAAAGGCTTTGTCTCGAATGCTGGAGTCCATCTTGTTGGAGAGGGTATCCTCTGGTGTCGGCAGACCACACTTGAAGAGAAGGAAGCAATGCCTGGTGATTGCTTTTAAAGACTGGAGCTGCCTGTGGGTTTACCTCAGCTTCCGGCCCCCTCTTTACGTCACACGTAGGTGTGAAGTACCGCAGGGGATTCTGGGATAAAGAGTCCTTTTGGGCCTCTTGTAAATAACTCAAAGGCCCAAGTCCATGGTTTGACTGTCCTAAGCCTGCGTGGCCCAACATTAGCATGCTAACACAACAATGCAGCGCCAGTTGTTTTGGTTTCATGCTGGAGCTCAAGGGCGACATCTGCTGGATCAAAAAAATCACCGCCTTTAAGGTTTAAATTCTGCCCATGTTGGAACCAACTCAGCCGGTGCAACACCTGAAATGTTAGTAGAGCGTAACATCCCTCATAAACCAGAGATAAGTTCAAACTAGGTTACATCTGAACTCACACAGAGCTGCTGACACTGGTGTTGTAGGAGACCACTTTTTGAAGGCATCATCTCGAATTGAAAGCATTTTTACCTAGTCTTCTCTCGGTCTCAGACTGGGTGGACTCTGGTTTTTAAATCAAGACCAGTGAGACCACCACTGATCGGCTATTCGGGGACACGCCCTCTAAACACAAGATGATGATTTTTCAGAGATATTTATGGTCTTGGTCTTGTCTCGGTTAGTGTGGTCTTGACTACAACACTAGCTGACACACAGTGCTGATTCCAGACCTGTTCTGAAGATTTAATAGAGGTATTATTAAAATCAAACACTGCTAAGTTCATTATCAAAATGAAGAAGTACAATTATGATGAAAATCTGTATTTTAAAATATGATGGTACTAAACAAAGAGTTCTTTGACTTTTTAATAGAATAACACATTTATTGCAGTCATAATATCCGACAAAAAAGGTTCCATGGGTCTTGGTTCCATTGCTCCCTTCACTTTAACAATGAGTCCAAAGCTGGTTGTCTGATCGGGGTCTCTGTGTCCCCCCTGCAGTCCTCTGTCCTCTGCTCTGTAAGAACGGAGGCGTCTGCCTGCAGAAGGATCGCTGTCTCTGCCCGGCAGGCTTCACCGGGAAGTTCTGCCAGATCTCCGTCACCCCCACCGCCGTCGCTTCAGCCGCCTCTCTACCCTCCTCCACCAATGAGATCGTCAAACCCGCTCAACTCCCTGCCATGGCGGCCAATCAGGAGCTGACCCATTCGGAGTTCCTCCTGCCACTGGGACAGATCCATGAGGTGGGAATGTCTAGAGGTGAGTCTAAATTTGATCTGTCACTAAAAGGTGAGAAAGGTTGAGAAAAATGTGTCTTTAAAAAGTAAAGATTCATTCATATATTTGTATTTTTAACAGGGAGCATAGAGGTTAACAATGAGAATTACATAAAACAGCTCTGTGTTACAAAGGACGTGCCGGGTCAGCTGTTGGATTATGGAGTGTGTGATGGTGTGTACTGGTGTATTGGTCACACTGGTATATAGGACGCAGCACACTTTTTAGATGAAAACATAATGGATAAAATTGCATCTTAAACACTCAATTTTAAGGCACATCACAAGTTTTGTTGCAGAGATCATTTTGTTTATGTGTATGGTAACAAAAAAAACAGAGGACCAAGAATGGAGCCTTGTGGAACTCCTACGCTAATATTGAAGGGATCTCACTCCAGGTCAAAGTCAAAATGTAAAACTTGTTAAACGTGTGTGTGTGTGTGTGTATTTATGTCTGTGCAGCTCCCAGTCCCTCCCATGTGAAAGTCCGAGTGCAGCATCCCCATGAGGCCAGCGTAAAAATCCACCAGGTGCTAAAGGTAACGAGCAAACACAAAGTCTAAGTCCGATGATGTAACAATCTGATGTTCTAGTTCTTTGTTGAGCATTTCATCTCTCTCTCTATATTTTTTTTTACACAGGTGTCTGGATTCACTTCAAACCTGCAGACCCTCTCGTCCTCCTCCACATCAGGGTCAGCAGGTGCTCCCGCTCCGGCAGGTGCTCCCGCTCCGGCAGGTGGGCTGGTCCAGGCTCAGACTGTGAGGGGGGCCGGTACGTACACCCAGCAGTCCGGGTTCAAGTACTGCTTCAGAGAGGTGAAGGACGGACAGGTAAGAGAGAGCACAAGGTACTGGAACTATTTTAGATTTAGTTTAAAATGTGTAGTGGTGCAGATGTCCTCTTAAAGGGATACTTCCCCCGTTGAAACATGAATCTGTATTGACATTGGGTCATATATGTAGTAGAAATGTGAAATAAATTTTGAAGTTGGTGCCTTCTTGGCCGAGAAAAGGCAGAATGCACAGCACCGCAGGCCACTCCCACTAAGGTCAGGTTTACAGACATCTCACCGCTATGATTATTTTTCCCCATTATCAGCTTTCTCCATAGAGCCTGTTAGCATAGCTTCCAAGCAATATGGCGGACGTTAAGTTTTGATTCTGGGAGTGAGTTCCCACCCACTATCTGTCTGTAGCTTCAGAGGTCGAAAATATGAGGAACTAGTGTTGCTAACCGCAACAGCTTCCAGTGACGCAAAATGATGATATTTGCGTCACTTGAAGCTTCTTTACAGACTCAAAAATACAAAGATTTCTCATCTCAGAGGAAAATGAGGGCGGGATGCACGACCATTCAAAAATACTACCAGGTTTCTAATGATACAAAGATTAATGCAGATGGGTGAAGTATCCCTTTAAAGACATTGAGTGTGTTAAAAAGCAGCTTCTGTTGTTTTGTGGGATTTTTGTGTATTTTCTTGCAGTGCAGCTTAAACATTAAACAGTAAAACTGAATCAGTGATTTATTGTAACGATGCTGTAATGAGTTGTGACTACAGACTGAAGTCTCTGGTTCATATTAGCTCTCTGGCTGCAGATGCTCGGCGTGTTCGCGCTTCTCTGATAGAACACCCCTCGGCGGTCATAATTCATGCGGATAATAAAACGCAGATTTGTTGTAGCAGTAGCTGCTGTCGCACGCAGACCTCATGTCAAACTCTTCAAACTGCATCAACAAGTTTCACAAACTACTGAACTGTCAGCCGCCCGTCATCTCCAACATCGCCCGCTGATTCTGAGTGACGTCCAACCATGAGTCATGGTAAACAAAGTACAAACGTAAACAGGGGCGTGCTGTGCTTCAACACACACAGACTGTTCTTTAGCCGTGTTGCACAGAGGCTCTATGGAGGCCACAGGAACTCAAAGCTGCAGAGTCGAGAGAGCAAAGAAGGAAAAGAACAGAAACAAAAACATCTCTGGTAAACAGATCCTCTTTAATGAAACAAAACATCCAAGATACCTGGAAGAGAAAATCCACCTGCACATCATTTAAACTGTTTTTTTCAGTGCTTCTATATTATATATATATATATATATATATATATATATATACAGTATATATGTGCATGTGTACATTTTATTAGGGCTGTGAGCGTTGACGCGTTAATCAAGCAATTAAGGTCCGAACTCTACACAATCATTTTTTTAATCTCAATTAATCTCATGTTATTTTGTCCCTTCAGGCTCTCCGTAGATAGTGGACCTCAGTGTCTCCCTGTAGTCTCAGTGATGTAAAAGAAGGACACTGCTGCATCTTTAAAGGAGATCTATTATTCTCACTTTCAGTAGTTACATCAGTCTGGGACTCTTGTTGAGTAGTGTTTTGAGATGTGCAGCTCAAAAACCTCCTTATTTATCTCATACTGGCGTCAGTAAAATCCATAATTTCAGCCTCTGCCTGAAACGCTTCATTTAAACTGCTGTCTCTTTAAGGCCCGCCTCCCCACGTGCCCACTTTCCTCTGATTGGCCAGCTCTGTTTGCAGAAATTTGAGTGAGCTTCCAGGTAGGCGTGTCCTTGAAAGAGCTGCCGGGGTGGGCGTGTCCCACGACTGCTGCTCCGTGCTTTGCTCTGAAACGTTAGCAGAACCTTCTGCCATTCCCCCCCCCCCAACACACACACACACACACACACACACACACACACCACACACACACACACACACAAAACTGAACTGTGACGAGCAGCATTGTTACCTGTTATTCTCCGACTCGTAGAATTCACTTTCACACACTCTCATATGTTTGTGTTAGTAATATAAAGGCTGTAATTTATTCATAATGTATACGGTATGTTAATGGTTGTGTGTGTGTGTGTGTGTGTGTGTGTGTGTGTGTGTGTGTGTGTGTGTGTGTGTGTGTGTGTGTGTGTGTGTGTGTGTGTGTGTGTGTAGTGCAGCTCTCCTCTGCCTGGTCTGAGGAGTAAGGAAACTTGCTGCAGAGGAATCGGGAAGGCCTGGGGCACCACCGACTGTGTCCTCTGTCCTGATAATACAGGTACACACACACACACACACACACACACACACACACACATCCTTTATTTCCATCACTACGTTCTAAATTCTTATGAACAAGTTCCTCACAGGATCTCACTTCAGTAAATATTCAGAGTGTCTTCACATCCATGATTTTCAGAGAGGAAGTACAGACTCTGTTTGTTGAAAAATACCTCTTTAATATGAATGTTTAGAGATTCTGCTTTCTGCCAAACACACACACACACACACACACACACACACAGACACACACACACACACACACACACAAACACTCACTCGCAGGAACACAGGAATATTCCTATGCCCCTCGCTCGGTGAAGATTTGATACTTTATGACGCAAATATTTTGGAATTTAGCCACCAGGAGCTGCTTATATAACTATCTGATATTATCACACACACACACACACACACACACACACACACACACACACACACACACACACACACACACACACACACACACACAGTAATGATGCCTCCTCCATGTTCTAGCAGAACTGACTAACAGTAAAGGAATGTGCTCTGTTGGACTGAAGGCCTGATACACACACACACACACACACACACTAGAGATCTGCACGTGTGTGTGTGTGTGTGTGTGTGTGTGTGTGTGTGTGTGTGTGTGTGCATTAGACACACAGGAAGTTGTGTCAGCTCAACTCGCTGGCGCCCAACTCCGCATCAGTCTGTCACTCAGAGAAAATGACGCGAGGCACCTTAAAAAACCAAACATGGAGCCGACAGAGAGAGTGAAAGACGTTTTCCTGCTTTTTGTACCATAGAGCTCTATTGTTTTTAAAAACACACATACATGAAACACTTCATCAGTTCACTCTAACTCTGCACACACACACACACACACCGTCCATCCGTCTGTGGGATCTTTTCTAGAGCCCGACCGATTAATCGACCAGCCGATAATAACGGCCGATATCAACATATTCAGTGATGATCGTTATCGGCTGATTTTTCTCTGATATGAGCCGATATTACTCGATTTATTCACCAGTTAAACATCATTTCATTTGAGTTTCATTGTATTACACTAGCAGTTCTCTTTCACCAGCAGAGGGCGCTGTATGGATTACAACAAACATCATCACTCTGCAGAGTGTCGAGCGGTGATACACGTACATGAACAGTTACTTTCTGGTCGAGTGACCATCTCGTCGTCGTAAAATATCTTTTCAACAAGCGTTTGATAACTGAGGGATGTGAATATCTAAATCTATCTCTACATATCAAACATAGATCTAAGAAAGATATCGGCTGATATATCAGTATCTGATTTCCCTTCCTATTATCGAAATCGGCAGCAACATCCCGTATCAGTCCAGCCCTGATTCTTCTTCATGTTTTTAATAATCACTGATGTGTTTTTGATCATCGTCAGGTCAAAGCAACAGCAGCTGTCCCGCTGGTTTCCAGAGAGTCAACGCAACCGGTTGTGTCGGTGAGTTTCACACAACATTTATCCGGATAAAAAAAAATATAGAGATCGGACTACCTTCTCGGATTTCATCCTTTTTGTTCCTTTAACTGATCAGCTGTGTCTCCTCCTCGTTGTGTTTTATATGATTTATTAGCTCATCAGTCTGTCAGTAAACATGTCACAGAGGAGAACTAACAGGAGGAGCGAGGGAGAGATGGTTGTGTGGTAATGTGTGTGTGTGTGTGTGTGTGTGTGTGTGTGTGTGTGTGTGTGTGTGTGTGTGTGTGTGTGTGTGTGTGTTAATGTGTGTGTGAATGTGTGTAGACGTGAATGAGTGCCTCCAGCCGGGGCTGTGTGAGAACGGGATCTGTATGAACACCAGGGGGAGCTATAGCTGTGTTTGTAGGGCGGGGTTCATCCTCGACGCCTCACACGGAATCTGCATCTGTGAGTAACACACACACACATCAACACACACACACACACACACACACACACACACACACACACACACACACACACACACACAGCCACCGGCCAGCATGGGAATGAATGGAGGAATAAGGCAGACTCCAGGTCAGGACTTCATGGATCCATCTGAGCTCAAAGTGTTTCTAAAATCTGTTGACATGAAGTCGTTCTTCTCTGCTGCTGACTCGTTCTGTCGCCCGATGTTTTCACTGGATAACAACAACAAACATCGTAATACAAGACCTCAAGACCGGCCCGGGGGGGGGGAGGGGTCCTGGTCCACTCCAGCTTCATGCTCACAATCACAACAACACAAAAACACCAAGACAACAACAACACTGTAATAAAACGATGGGCGTTGAGTTTAACAGAAAAACTCAAAGTCTGCAGAAAATCCTCAGAGGTCATGACCTTTGATTCTATTGAAGGTCAGTGCTCTGGTGTGTGTGTGTGTGTGTGTGTGTGTGTGTGGGGGGGCTCTCTGTTCTCTAAAGACTCAGAAGAGGTCTTTGTTCTGGTCACATCAGAGGACTCTGCAGGAGGTTTTGGTGCTCAGATGGGTTCATGAAGTCTGACTGGTGTTCTGCTTGTTCTGACCGGCATTCACTGACCAAGAGGAGGAGGAGGATGCTGGTAACCACGGCAACGCTCTAACAATAATAATAATGAAAAGCTGATTAATGAATTCTGAACGTGTCTGGTCTTAATGCTGCTTCCAAACTGGCCGGGGGATGAATGCTCGTGGACGGGTCTGTATGATGTCTGTCTCTCGTGTCTTTCTGTGTCGCCTGTTTTTTGTAAAATGCATTTTTCCTTTATGTGAAAACCTGAACTCTGAGAAATCACAAAGTTTTGTCCTACCTCACTTCCTGATTTTGGCTTCTGCATCAAAAGTTTGATCACCAGTTGTCTGGATGCCCGTTCTCTTGCTTGTTAGTGCCAAGGTAACCATGGCAACAGAGACCGAGCGTATGATGTTGGAGTCTGAGATGTTGAGCAGCTTGTAGCGTTCTTCCTTCTGCAGAATGTTTGAAACAGTCGGCGATTATTTGAAAGTTGTAACTGCAGGAAACATGATGCTAACCAGCGGTCCAATCACAGAGCTTGTGGTTGAGTCGTTTTAACGCGTAGCCGACTTAAGTTATAAATAACTTGTGAAACTTTGCAATATTTCAGCTAGCTTAAACTGATCACCTTTAAGTAAAAGCTAAAGCTCTCTGTTCCTGTTTGCGTCTCATCTTCTGCTCCTGTCGTCCAATCACACCACAGGAAAGTTCAGGGTCTGTGATGTCAGAGCATGCTTGATTTGTGTCGAGTCTTTGCTGAGGCTGTCCTGTCTGAATGTCGACCGGGGGGGGCACAGCATGTTTCTCATCCTGCATGCAGGCCTCTGCTTGTGTCTGGTCTGGACTCCCACAAAGAGTCCAGGATGTGTTTCTAACCGGTCCCTGTCCTTCCTGTTGTCCTTCC
>NC_083620.1:29466550-29474050 GCF_963584025.1 Labrus mixtus | reverse complement strand
GATTAAAATCATTAAAAGAGCGCTTAGCGTGAACCAGGAGGATCATATCACGTGTTCTCTTCTCAGTCTAAACCAGTCCAGCCCTGTTTGGCCCAGAAGTTGAAGTAGCCTCCCGTTTGGGGATCAGGTTTTTTGCCAAAGTTCATCTTTACGAGTCTCCTCCACGACGACCGCATCAGGATGTTTATCGTATTTAAAGTCTCATAGGTGGTGTGAAGTTTTGCAACAGAAGAAGAAGAAAGATTTGTGCGTGTGTTTTTTGTTTTTGTGAAACTAACAAACGGACGCGCAGAGACACAAAGGATTTCTTTATCTCAGTGTAAACCGACACTCTGGACGCTCTCTGACGTCATCCCAAACTAAATACACCAAGAAAATTAGAAGAAGTAAAAACTGATCAAATGGGGCGAAGAGGGCTCAACAGTTTTATTCCCGACGTAAAAATCCCGTTCATTGTCTCCATAGCTGATTGGATTATTAGCCATGATGTCATCACAGGTAGACTGACCACGAGCGACCTGAGCGACGATGGTTTACGCTCCTGTCGGTTCATAAACCTCGTTTTAAGAACAACATGGATTCTTCACGATATCGGGGGAAAGAACTACACTACCCACGATCATAATCACAGCGAGGACTCTGATTAGGTGGAGCTCGCTGTTACCATGGCAATGTTTCCTGCCGAATGCGAACGCATAGTTTCGCTAGCAGGCTAGCTTGTTAGTTAGCTAACAGTAACTGTATGAATAACCCTCGTCATGCCGCAGTGAATGTAATTTATAAATTCAACAGAAACTACAATATATTACAAAACGTGTTTTAACAGTATAAACACAATAACAACGACTTAAGTTACATTTAAGAAGAAGCGGTATCATTCGCAATGGATTGTGGGATGTGTAGTTGTAATGACTCTGGACGTAAATGATGTACACAGTTTTGTACCTTTCCGTTCTTTTAAACGTTTTTGCACCGAATCAAAGTACTATAGTCACGATTATTGTGGTAGCTGGTTGTCATGGTTACAGGCTTCAATGTGTTGATATTGGGATTTTGTGAAATGTCAACGGAGGATTAGAACGGGGAAATTTACTTCCGGAACAAGACCAGCCGAGCTCTATTATAGATTTTAGTTTTTTTGACAATTCTATTCCACATGTTACACCAAAGATTTCTGTCAGTGTTTGTAGTTGTCCCATTGTATACAACAGAAAAGTTAAGCTAACGTGACGTGTTTTTTTACGTTAGCTTCAAAGCAGACCATCATTTTGTTCGTATCTAGAAACGACAAAATGCTAAAATGTCATTTCCATTCATTAACCAACAAGGGAAAATATATTGAGCTATGAGCTAGCTAGACATAGCTTTAGTTAGTGTACTCAGTAGCTGTTAGCCCATTAGTGTACAAATAATGCTAGGTCCTTCATGCGTGGACATCTAACTAAAATTCAATTTGCTAACCGGGCTAAGTAAAGCATGTCATCCTTAAAACGCTTTTTAGCTGGTCAGTTGTTAGCTCACTGGCTAATTAACAAGCTAGGAAGGGTTAGCTTGGGAGTGGAAGTTGAAGAGTTTCAGGATCATCATTCTGCTTTTAAAGGAGCAGTATGTAACTCTGACACCTAGTGTTTAAAATGGGTACTGCAGTCTAAATTCTAAACATCATAGAGAGCTGTCTCCCCCCCCCCTCCTCTCTAGAGTCGATGCTCACACAGGTCACCATGTGGTTGACTCTGAAGCTTCAGTGTTTATCCAGCTCTGCATGGGTCTGTAAACCTTTCTGTGTTCTAACCTCTCTCCATTTTTCAAAAGCATCTCCAATATTGATCCTAGTTTGAGCACGTTTCTGCTCGTGGAGCTTATTAGAAACATGCAGAGGCTTTTTAGGTCGGGTACAATCACTTCTATCTGAACCACTTCTCTTGCCTGCTTCCATCGCTGCAACACCTGTTGACCTGATAACTGCTCTCATATCTGGCAAACCGAGGGGCGTCCAAAACGGCCGTGTGTGTGTGTGTGTGGGGGGGGGTCTTAAATATTGAAAAGGTTAAATAGCATTTGGTGTAAAATATAAATCCTCACACTTCCTCCCTTCTTCCTTTGATTTTTTTTTATCAAACCTGGTCTTATTACTCTCATGAAGATATCAGAGAAGTACATCTGCCACGTTTCTGTGTAATACGACCTTTTGTTCTCTTGAATTTTCCAAACTCAAATTCAATCCTTCCAACATCACATGAACACACTGTTTTCCTTAATGTCTTAATAACAGTCTCAGTAATCCTCGCTGTCACAGATGCAGCTGTTACCGCCTGTCCCAGAGTGTTTAATTGTGTTTTTTTAATTAACTTTCTGATGTAGTTAACGTGCTGAACACAACATGAAGGTTTGATGTTTAACGTAACATGCACTGTATCTGCCAGAGATCTGCCTCCCGCCTTCACACGGGGCATTTTGTACATTGTTTGAATTTCAGTCTCTGGTGTGTTTTTTTTTTTAATGTTTAATGATTCACTTTTTTTATCTTTGTTGTTTGTATGACAAAAAAATGGAAATATATTTGCACACTTTTATTGAAACCCGTCTGTTTGGTCTTTATTTGGTGAACAGTGAGACGGGCGAGCAGCAGGTTCTCTGTTTGAGAACAGCGGGAACTTTTTTCCCCAGATGTCTGGACATTAATTTTTAGACAGATTTTAAGGTTAGCATGTTGCTAACCAGCTAGCATTGTGCAGTTTGTTGTTGCAGAGTCATTTCAGGTGATGCTCTAATCCTCCACCTGGATCCATAACCTTAATGCCTGTTCTGTTTATGTGGATCCAGACCTGTAAGCCACTTTATATTGTAGGCCAATCTGTACAGCACACACAGCACACACACACACACACACACACACAGCACACACATACACACACACACACACACACACACACACACACACACACACACACACACACACACACACACACACACACGTTCATCCTCAGGCAGCATTAAAGGGATTACAGAGCTTCATCCAGTACTGAGGCTGAAACTGTGAACCAGCAGAATATCAGCTTTCACTGCAATACACTACACACACACACACACACACACACACACACACACACACACACACACGGTATTTACATTGAGGTTTTGATGAAACAATGAACAACAAAAGTTATCACTGTTAAAATACTGTGGTTAAAACGTTTATAAGTCAGAACACAAAAAGACAGATTTTTTTCTCCAAAAGGCTCCAACAGCACAAACACGGCCCAGAGGTTAAAGGTCAGGGACTGAATTAGCTGAGGTGACACCTAGCAGAAAGCTAGCAGCTCCCACCTGTCACTCAAAGAGGCCACGCCCCCTAATTCTACATCCCTTTAAGCCTTAATATAATGTAAACAGGTGATTTGTATAAACTTTCAGCCCGTACAGATGAAGAGAGAAACGAGACCTCCAGAGACACAAACTGATTTTGTAGCAGGCTGTAAACATGTTTATTTTAACATAGAGCTCTATGAGGACTGACTCACTGCAGGAGACAGACTCTAGTGGACACTGGAGGAACTGCAGTTTTTTGCACTTCCACATTAATGGCTTCAGTTTTAGAGTTTGCTGCTTGACTGAGATTGTGAAAAAGAAACAAAGTGCTTTTGATTAAATGATTGCTGAAGATGATTCATCCTTAAATTGAGCAACTGTTTGCTGATGAAGTGCATCTTTATGAATATGAATAGAGCTGTTTTCAAAGCCGTAAACAGGAGTTAACTTTTTACCCTTCATGATCACTTTGATTAATGTATCCCTCTTGATTTCAGGGTCCAGACCTTTCTTCACATTAACAGTGTTGAGTGTAAAGCTTGAATAAGGTTTGGGGAGTTTCACATCGAGGTCCTGCAGAGATTGGAGTAGCTGTGAGGTGAAGCGACATCGTTGACCCCGTGCAGCAGCAGCTGTGACCCACATCTGACGGAGGTGAGTGTGTCAGCTGTGTGAGCGCCGTCAGGCTCTCAGAGGGATTTCACAGAGTGGATCCAGATTTACTCCGTTTATCTCAGGATATTTTTACTCACTGCGCTCGAGGATCATTTCTCTGCTTCACTGACAGAGGAGGGGCATGAAGGAAACACGCTTTCAGACAGGCTGAATTATTCAGCTCTAATGAAACAGCAGATGTAGGTGAGACTGATCTGAGCGTCTGAGCGTCAGATTAGGACGGAGCGAGTGTGTGTGTGTGTTACATCTTCCTGTCTGAAAACGCTGCTTCAGCATCCTCCAGGTGTGTGTTAATCCCCCCCCCCCCCCCCCTCTCTACAAGTTTACAATTTCAATTTCCTTCTACTCCGTCAAACCACGCTGATACTTCCTCTGTTCACACCGGAGAAATCTGTGTGTCGAGGTGAATTAAATTAAACATGATGATGATGTTTTTATTGTGGTCTTTATGGACACTGCTTACCCACAATGCAACACTCTTTACACTCAGCAGGCATTTCTATGCTGATGACACCATCATCAGCTCTGACTGGAACAAGCTGCTTTTACCCTCTAAAAGCCTCTACCCTTTAAACTAATTTTAAACTCTTAAAAAACAGACTGTTGAATGGCCCCCTTCATGATGTGATCCTGGACTGACAGGCAAAAAAAATATCCAGGTACCAAAACCAGCCAATGAAAACAGGAGGGAAACACAGAGGCAGGAAGCAAAAATAAGGCAAAAACTACAAAATAAAAACAGGACGCGCTAAACTACGTCAGGACTAAGACAATCGAAAGACACAGGCAGGGAGTTTGTAATCTGACAGATAACAGAAACTACTCAACCAAACAGAACCCGTAACAAAAACTAAACAAAGAGAAACTCAGGACAGGTCGTTAAATGTCAGAGCCAAGAACAGGATGATGACACTCATGTGGTCAGATAACTGTTAAAGTAACTAACTGGTCTTCTGTTTTACTTAATCTACCAGATTCCATTCATTAAAATAACAATTTTTCTAAAAAGGATACGAGAGCTGTTGATACCGCTTCCACCGATGTGTTGTTTTGTGTCATCAAAATGAAACCATAACGCAAACACACTAAGGCCCCGTGTCCATCCAACATCTTTTTTCAAGTGCTTTCAACGAGTAGAGAGCGTTCCCAGCAGGAAGCGGCTGTCGTTATCAGACTGTTGTCATGGAGACAGGACGGACTTGCAGCGCTTTTACTCTTAACGCTTCATGAGTGCACAGTCAGCACTTTTCTGCGCCGAAAAAAAAACACTAGATGGACACGGGGGCTTTGAAGATTAAAGCAGCAGAAGACCAGAGGTGCTGAAGAGGAATTATCCGTCTATAGGAGAAAAAAAAAAGAGGAAGAGCCTTGGGACTCTGGCAGACATGATGGTGATGAACGCCAGTTGGGGGGGCCCCCCAATTTAATTTTTGCCCAGGGCCCCGACAGACTCTAGAATCGCCCCTGCAGAAGACGAACAACTCGTGTGTCCTGAGAGGTAAAATGTTTTTATCAATGGAGTCTGGCAGCTTTGAAGGAAGTGATGTAATGTGGTTCAAACAATCCTCAAAGGTCTCTCTCTTTAGGGATCCTCTCTGTCATAACAACCTGAGCCCAACTTCTTTTGGTGCACTCCCTCAAAGGATTGCATTGCAGCCGTTACAGCCTGATTCAGTCCTGCAGGCTGGGTTTATTTTTTACCCATTAGTCAGTTAAACTTATATCGTTTAATTAGCTGTGAGTGAACTTGGACTCCGTCCATCTGCAGATTTTTATTGATCGTATAAAATGTTTTAAAGCTGCAGGTTGTCATGAGCAGAGACGAGCCCGGGGCTGCCCTGGCCTACATCTGTCACTGTCCCAATCAATACAGACGATAGAAGAAGAAGAAGAAGAAGTCAATCGCCCGTTCAGCCTGATGATGATGCAGTGTGCTGATTGGCTGATCCTCTGTGCCTGGCCCCTCCCTCCTCTCTCCATAAATAACACAGCAGACACCTCAGAGCCTCACACGTCTGCATCCATCCCACCAACAGGAAACTTCTCTGGAACTTTCTCACGCTTTTTTTTTATTGGCCCTTAAAGCAGCATCACAAAAACCCTTTTTTTACACGCTGAGAGCTGAGTCTTTGAATGCATCACTGACTGTATCTTCTTGTTGTTGGATTTGTCAGATTTGTTTTGGAGTTTTGTGATTCTGGCTGTTGGATCCGGTCAGGATGGAGCTGAAGGACTTTTGTTTGACGGACGACTATCATCATTTCCTGAGTCCACAACGGTGAGAAAAAAACCCCAACAACTTCCTGTCTCTTATTATTTATTAAGAACTTTTAAACTCTCTGTAGTGACAACAAACTTTACTTTCACTTCTTTTACTTTAAGACTTATGTAGTTCAAAACGTTTCCTGCTTAGCTTTAGAGGAAACTACAACACCCCACCTGTCTGAGCTCCAGTCAACCTAACGACAGGCTGAGAGCTGGAGCTGAGGCGGGTTTTAAACCTCCTGACAAACCGTTACACCGCGCCCACCTGTCAATCAGGTCAGCTACACGCCTTATTGTGAATAACTCTTATCCTTCATCAAATCAAAACTGATGAGTCATCAAAACATTCACCCCCCGTACAGTGTGTGTCCATCGAGACATGAGCTAATCACACCTATTTGGTTTTTTGAACCAGGCTGTAAACATGTTAATCTCTGCTGTAAAAACAGGCTTTTTAGAATGGGTGTGTATGTGACTTCCTGTGCTTCTGCAGCCAGCCTCTAGTGGACACTCCAGGAACTGCAGGATTTTACACTTCAGCACCAGCTTCATGTTTCAACATCTGAAGTTGCTGCTTGCTTATACGTCGTCTGTGTCAGGTTAAACTTGAGGCATGAGGACGTTCACCTGCAGGGCTGTTGTTGTTAGCAATGCTAACGTTAGCAACACTCAGCAACCTATTTGACATCGTTTACAGATGACCAACCTGCACCCACGATGCACTGCTTTCTGTTTCACTTCCCTTCATTTGGCTTGGATCGCGTTCTCACCTACATAGAAACCAGAGTGCACTTGGGAGTGAACCGAGACCCTCAGAAACAGAACAGAAGA
Source organism: Labrus mixtus (assembly GCF_963584025.1). Lineage (NCBI taxonomy): Eukaryota > Metazoa > Chordata > Actinopteri > Labriformes > Labridae > Labrus > Labrus mixtus. The sequence goes on along the minus strand of NC_083620.1, from coordinate 29,466,970 downwards.
TCTGGTACCGCTCCACAGCTCTATAAGAGGTCAAATCCTCTGAGACACGCTGATTAATCTCTCTCTCTCTTGTTTCCTCTCCAGCCTCTTGGACTCCTCCTCTTCCTCCTCCTCCACTGATGAAGCTCCCTCTCCGGCCTCCTCCCTCCTCCACTCCTCCTCCCCCATCAGCCCCCCCTTTCCCCTGGAGAGCCCCTCACACCATGCCTTCCTCCTCCCCAGGCGCACCTCCTCCTCCTCCTCCTCCTCCTCCTCTTGCTCCTACGGCCTCCTCTGTGGAGCACCAGAGCCCGACTCCCCGACAGGATCCAGCTCCAGTGGTGGAGGAAGCCTTCTCGGTGGCGCTGTGGTGTCAGAAGCTGCGGCGCGGTTTTCCGTTTCACAGACAGATTTGTTTGCCGTGCAGGTAAACTGTCCTGA
>NC_083620.1:29459050-29464050 GCF_963584025.1 Labrus mixtus | reverse complement strand
TTGGAGTGAACTTATTGATCCCAGAGCAGTTGTTATTGATATTGATCAGACCCTGGGAGATGAAGCAGCGCGGTATTGATCAGCTCAAAGAGACTTCCTCTTTTTTAAATCGGGGGGGGGGGGGGGGGGGGGGGGGGGATATTTCCCCCTCCTATTTCGGACTTAATCCGTTACCTAACTCTGAAGTGAATCTACACTTCTCTAATTAACTTAATTTAAACACAGCCCTCATTAATCAATGATGCTAACAATGCTAACGGCTGTGTTAGCGGCCGATCAATAACACTTCCCGTCGAAGCAGTGCATGCTGGGACGCTGGTGGGTCCTTCCAGCTGAAGTCTGGTCGGTCTCTCACTGTCTGAGCCTCGGATCAATAACCCCGTATCGATAGACTCGTTCTGGATCTATAAACTGTTAACTGTCTGCTCAGAGTCTCTGCTCAGACCATTAACCGAGTGAACGTCAATACACAACACAATGGAAGATGCTCATCTGTGTGTGTGTGTGTGTGTGTGTGTGTCTGTGTCTGTGTGTCTGGTATAAACACCCACAGGCTGACCTTGACCTTCCTGTTTGTCCCTCACTTGACCGTCTCATGTCCTCTGTTTGTCACATATTGAGTCTGCTGTTCACTCTGGTTGTCTCTGCGGTCTATAAAGATACAGAAAGCAAAGAAAAAATAATAAAAGTGAAAATAACACTAGAAATAAGTGTCAAAAGTCAAATGTGTTTTAGTGCGTCACCTCTGACAGTTCCTCCTTTTTGTCCGTCGGGCAGATGTGGACCTGTTGGACTGTCCGGACTCTGTGCAGAGGTTCCAGGACGAGCTCCATGAGGCCCTGCAGGAGTACGAGGCGTCCCGCAGGGAGCAGCACCGGGCGGGCCGGATGCTGATGAGTCTCCCCCTGCTCAGACAGACGGCGGGCCGAGCCGTGGAGGTCCTCCTGAGGCTGCACCGCCAACGCTGCGTACCCCTCCACAAACTGCTGCTGGAGATGCTCGACGCCAAGTCCTGAACCCCATCAGACTGAGACCAGGACGAAACTTTATATCATCATCATCATCAATCTTTGAACCAGGATCATTATCAGTCCAGGACCAGGACGATCTTAATCAACTCAGGAACACAATCATGAAACTTTTATCGCTCTGGGACAAGAATCATGATTCACTGATTCACAGGCTGCTGACAGAAAATCTATTTTTCTAACTGCTTATATTTTTTATTTTGTAAATGTGACTCTTTAAGAAAAACTCTGGCTGCAACTCTTTACATCTTATCCTCCCAATAGATTTAAAAGAGCTCAGTACAGAGATGCTAAAGTTAGCTTAGCATCCTGCAGTTTCAGTCCCAAATGTGAGTTCTCCAACATGACCATTAATCCCCTCTAACATTAGTAGGAAGCGTAAAGCTAATTAGGCTAATGAAATAAACCTTGTCAAATACGCTGCATTCAGGTGCTCCTCGGACGCTCCAAGTTTCCGAGTTGGGAGGTCGTTCTTCTGAGTGTTTTCACGTTCTTTTTCTGAAAGTCTGAATGTTTTGACTGGAGCGTTAACGTAAATTCAAAAACGCTGTTAAAATAGCAAATTTTACGGTTTACAATTTGGAAGTTTGAAAATATGGTCGACCTAACAATTAGGATCTAATAAAGCGCTCTACAGAGATGCTAGAAACAGATGATACGTTAGCATCTCTAGTGGATGTTCTTGGTATTTTTTACTGATTCGCTAACAACATACATCACAAATTTCAATCACTGTTGTAAGAAAGCTAGCTAGCCACACATGCTAACGTCAGCAGCTAGCTAAGTGCAGAATAATGAACAAGGAGTAACCCCCCCCTCCCCTCCTGATGACATAGTACAGATCACTGGATGTTAGCTTACTTTTCCTAGCTCCCAAACAATGTCTGCTCTGGTTTTTAAAATGTGTTATTTGGATTTTTTTAAGTAAACTGTGACGTTGGTTAGCTAACACTACCCCTTGTTACTATGGGAGTTAGCTGGTTAGCGTCACATGCTAATGTTAGCAGCTGTTAGAGTCAATAAAAACAGTTTCATCTTGATTAACTTCTGCTTAATGTTGATTTTATAAAAGTTTGCCTGAAAAAGAGCCAACCCACCTCAGCCGACCTGTTGTGACTTTCAAAAGGCTGCTGAGCTACGATTGGACAATCACTTTTTTGGGGGGAGGGGCTTAGGGGAACGACGGCGAGCAGCCGGATAGACGTGGAACACTTTGAACTTGGACGTCAGGAAGCACACACAGCAACAGGAGGGCAGCTTTCAGTAGCAGCTCACGCTTCCTTATGTAGCGGTCTTTGACTTGACATAGTGTTTCCACGGCAACGATAAACATGGCGGCTATCTCATGGCGGCCACCACTACAAGACATGTCCCGTTACAACTCTAAGATTAAGGATTTCTCTGGCTTTGATAACTGTTGGAAATATTTGAGATAATGGAAGTACTCAACAAAAAATATAAATCACAGGTTTAGTCCATTTTTTATTAATTTGGATATTTTAATGTAAATATTGTTATGAAACTTGACATACTGTATGTTAAAGAATAAAAGCAGAGCTGAAACCTGATTGGCTCAGACAATTCGTGCAGCAAATCAGACTGAAGACAACAATTTTCTTGTGTCCGAACTCAAACATAAAAATTCAAACAAGGCTTTAGTACAAACTTTTTAATACAAACAGTTTTTTATAAAAGTTTAGAAACTCAATTCAACATAAACAAAAACGTTTTCTCTGCTGGTGATTAACATGTACAAAAACATCTCAGTTAAAGCTGCAGTGACTGATGTCCTGCCACTAGGGGGCAGCAGAACATCAACACAGAAACATGATCCCATTGGGAGAGCTGTCTAATAATCGTTCTCCTTTAAGCTCCGTTTTTGGTCTCCACCACCTCCCGATCCGTCCCTTCAGCTGCTGAACGCTCCACCTCGTTTACCGACCAGTCGCTCGCTGCTTGAAACACAATCAGCTTTTATTCTGAAAAACCTCTGAGACTGGAACAGGAAGGAAAACGAGCTGAGAAAACAGAGTTTTAAAAATCTCTGCAGACCTTCAGAGATCAGGACGACTGACCGTTCATGAAACCATGATTGTTAATGTTGTTAACCCTTTCATCTCTGTTCTGGAGTTTTCAGTGATAAAAACAGATTTATGATCAAACTTCATTTTTTAAAAATGAGTCCTTTATTTCAGGCAGAAGACAATAAAACCGGTTTGTTGATTTTGTCACTTGAAAAGCACCGAAGCCCCAAAGCGTCCTAAGCTCTCCCTCGATAACGAGTTAATGTTTTGAGACCTCGAGAAGACGGCTGAAATAACTCGCTGTCACAGAGAACATATAATAATAAATAAGTCAAGATCTAACGAAAACAAACGCCATGTAGTCGTTCTCGGGCTTAGAGCTTCTATAAAAAGAAGACTCTAGTCAGCTGGTTTTACTACCTACTGCTAGCTAAGCTAAGCTAACAATGATGCTTCAACTGTTGACTTTGGTGAAAACTTGTTCCCGGCTGTGTTTCTTACATTTTAGCGAGTCAAGTTCAGCGACATGATGTAATCCTGAATCTAAAGCCAACACGTCCAACATGATGAGTATCACTCTAAAACAACTTTGACTCATTTTGAAGTCGGGCTGACTTCACGAGTCATTAGTCGTGCAGTGTAGACTTGAGGCACAACGGCCAATCACAGGGCGGATCAGCTGCTCTCGACCAATCGGATGATTCTCTGGCATGTTTGCACGTTTTTAGTTGTACGACTGCACACACACACACGCACGCACGCACACACACACGCACGCCTGGACAAAAAGTGACAGATGGCGTCTGAAATCATGGCAACAGCATGCATGCCTGTTTGATGTGTCTGCTGAGTGAGTGTGTGTGTGTGTTTGAGTCGTAAAGTGACCTTTTAACAATCGTACAGTGTACACCGGGCTTAAGTCATATACATCTTGACCTCTGACCTGTTAGCTTTAGCCTCAGCCTGTTAGCATGATAACATGCGAGTTGCCTAAAGGTGCTTATTTAAAAACACAATCACAGGAAACATCGCTCTGAAAATCAAGACTTCAGTAGAAGTTTCATAAATCTGATGATTTTACTGTAAACTGTGTGAGAACAGGATGATTGACAGGTTAGGTTGAAAGGGGCGGGACTTGATAAATGGTCAGAACTATGAGTAAGCCCTTTCACAATAAAACGAGTCATTATGGAAAAGAATCGATTAATGAGGCCTTTGGAAACTTGACCTCCTCACATTATTAAGTTGTGATCTTGTTAACAGGAAGTCAGCAGCATTTCATTGCTATGGCAACAGGACTGTATTGGACAGCTGATTGGCTGTTAGACTCATGGTCGTGTCTCTGCGAGCGTCAAATCGCTTCATTTCACTCATTGGCTGCAGAGTCTCGGTCTGAACAGCCAATCAGAAGCTGGTCTCGTTCATGTGTGGTTTGGGGCTGGTGGGCGTGGCAGTGGGCGGGGCCGTGGAGGCGCTGTCTGGACTCGCCGGGTTCTCTGGGGACGTCGTGACATCAGCAGGCGAGGTCACAGGCGACGTCAGAGGAGATGGCGCGGCGCTGCGACGGGGTGAGACGGGAGCCTGAGAGCGAGTCGGGCTCACCGCTGGAGGAGGAGGAGGGGGAGGGGGAGGTGGGGCGGGGCTTGTTGGGGAAGTGGGCGTGGTCCTGCGTTGGGATGAAGACGAGGATGATGTTGATGACGGTGTTCCGAGAGAGTGGCGTGCACCGGGCGTCACAGAAAAGGTGGTCGGTGTCCTGAGGCCAAATCTGGCCTCTAGCTCGGTGCAAACTGCTAAACTCCGCCTGACGCCCTCTGACCCCGCTGGGACCCCAAAACCAGACCCGCCCACTGCCTCTGAACCCTTCGCCAGCTCCTGACAACGCTCCACGAAGCTCCCCCTGCGTACAGACCCCCACTCTCTGTCCAGGTGTCTGTGGGGGCGGGGA
>NC_083620.1:29369050-29449050 GCF_963584025.1 Labrus mixtus | reverse complement strand
CATGTGTTACCATCTTTCTTGGTTTCTGGCCCCGGTCGTGTTATTGTGTTCTGAGTGAAGGTTCTGTGTTTGAGTGCGAGTGAGTGCTCTGTCTATAGATTGTTTTGGTTGTTATTTGGGCCGTAGTTCACCCTGAGCCATCTGTAGCTTCAGTTGTTAATATTGCAGATTAGAAAATCTGGTGTGTGTGTGTGTGTGTGTGTGTGTGTGTGTGTGTCTGTGTGTGTCTGTGTGTGTGTGTGTGTGTGTGTGTGTGTATGTGTGTGTGTGTGTGTGTGTGTGTGTGTGTGTGTGTTCACCTCCAGGCGTCCTCTCCTCGGTGCTCGCTCTGCCCAGTATCCCAGAGTTCCCCAGGTTGGGGGGCATCGTGTTGCTGCGTCTCACCGGCACTCGCTCTGCAGGCACGATTCGACCCGCCATGAACTGCGACCCCGCCACGCTGTGACGGTTACGACGCTTCGCTGGGTACACTGGGAAGAACACAGACAGGAAGTGAGGTCACAGATTGGAGAACAGACATTTTGTAAGTGTTAGGGGACTGTGGTCCTCTGAGGGGTTGGACACAGGTTGTGTTATTGAAAACACAAAAATAGAGACGTGTGTGAAACCCAGCCCCCATGTGGCTCAGGTGTGTGTGTGTGTGTGTGTGTGTGTGTGTGTGTGTGTGTGTGCGAAGGGGGGGGGGGGGGGGGCTGTACCTGGTGGAGGCAGGTAGCCATTAAACAGCACATTTCCACAGGACGATCGGTCCAGCTCGTCACACAGCTGCAGCTTACGCACTGAAAACAAACATGAGATAAAACATCAGAAAACTGAGCAGAACTGGATTTTAGCGAGCGCACGTCGACTACTCTGCGAGTCTCACCCAGCGGCGTGATGCCGTAAAACTCGGCCTCGTGCATGAGCATGTGCACGTTGATGGAGCGGGGGTACAGCTCTTTGGTCCGCAGGAAGTTGAGGATGGTGGCGAACAGTGAGGGGTCTCTGTCGATGAAGATCTACGGTGGGAGAGGAGGGAGATGTCAGAACTTCATCACTGAGAGGTCATTAAAAAACAAATCCTCGATACTCACCGCTCCAGTTTCATCCTTCAGAGTCGAGATGCGACCGCTCAAAAGACTGAGGAGAGAAACACAAAGGAAAAGCATGTGTTAGAGATCAAACACACGGCAGGGAGCTCTAACGGTAGAGAACATCACACCGCTAACCCTAACACTGATTTATTTACTGACCTGGAGAAAAAGGAGTCAGGAACCCACGTCAGCGTCTGTCGGGACGTGCTGAACCTACAAACAAACAAACAAACAAATAACTCCTCATTAACTCTTCTCTAAAAGCACAGTTTAAAATGTTTTGATTTATTAATCTCAGTAGAATAGGATAGGATAATACTTTATTGATCCCCAGAGGGGAAATTCAGGCGTTGCAGCAGCACAGACAAGAAAGCTCAAAATACAGAATACACATTAAACAGAATAGATTAGATAAATAAAAATAAAAATAGGGGGTATATACAAGAACAAAATGAATGATGAAGTTAACTATGCAGGGAATTGAGACAGTATTTGCAGAGAATGAAAAGATAAAGTGACAAGTGATGATTAAAGTGACTTGGTATGATAAATAGCAGCAAGTAATGTAAACAGCAGAGCAGAGAGGCAGTGTTGTACCACAGTAATGCAGAGTGCAGTTATATAATATAATGTAGTATAATATAATATAGACTAATATAATAATAAAATATATAGAATGTACAGTATATATGTATATATATATATTGATGCTAAATAATAATAATAATAATAATACAATGTTAGTAATGATTATCTCAGGATTACAACGATCTAAAAAGAAAAACGTCTGAAATTAAATCTTTTTCACTGGAAAACAAGTTTTCAAAAGATATCGAGATAATAAGAGCGGATCTCGTTATCTCGTTAAGAAGACTAGAGAGTAAAATAAAATGTACTGATGTGTGTCCTCTTTGGGCTTCCGTACAACACACTGTTATTCTACTACTTTCAGACTTAAATATTATACTTTAAAATGAAATGCATGTTTTTAACTTTTCATATTACAAGAAAATAAACTGCTTCAAAGCTGAAAACATAAAAAAGTTTGACTGCTTAAAGATAAATGTTTCTCACAGGACAGAGACTAATGCTACAAGTTCCATTATCGGACAAAGTACAAAAGGTGAACTGAATATTACCATAACATTTACAGTCATTTATCTTTTGTTTTAGCGAATTTGTTTCAGGATACCATCAGATTATCTTAACTTTTCCTCTTTAAACTTGCACATTAGTTCCCTTTACTTCCCTTTCATTAACGTTTCATCATAACTTAGATATTTATATCTAAATGTGTCATTGTTGAGTTTCAGTACTTGTGAATCTATATTTAATGTTTTTTGGGCTCATAAGTAAACATTAGCTAAATCACAAGTTTAGTGCTTATCGCTGGTGTTATGGTTCAAAGTGTGACCGTGTTAACTGGAGACTTTCAGCCGAGCGGTCCGGCTGAAAGTCTCCAGTTAACACGGTCACACTTTGAACCATAACACCAGCGATAGTAAGATTTGGGTAAACTTGTAAATAAAAAAGCTTGATTAATGAATGAAGTTGTTATTATAACAGAGTTATACATGATGTAAAGGTTTTGTTTCACTTGCTATGACTTGTTAACTTCATCGGTGCAACATGAACGATAACAAACGGCTCTTTAGTAGCTTTGTTCCCGGTTAGCTTGTTAGCTTGTTATCTATGTAGCCGACACTCCTCACCTCTTCCCTCCGACATTCAGGTGGATGATGTCTCCACTCCTCGCCGTGTTAGACATCATCTCTTAAATCAGATACTCCAACAGTCCGAGCCTCCAAATACAATAACAACACTTTCGATTTTTAATCCATATTTAGAATAAATTCAGTTTCCGTTGTTGTTATAGACCAACTTCCTGTGTCCCAAAGAGTCAGAGGGCAGAGAGAAAACCCGGGGTGGATCACAGACAAGCGGCGGACTGGGACAAACCGGACTGGAGTCTCACACTGGACCAGGGGCCCGTTTCAGTAAGTCAGTTAACTCTGAAATGAGGGAAAGTCACCGTTTCTCTGAATAAAAATCCAGGTGGTTTTATTATTTATATAATATTATATTTTATTTGTTTTCAACAAATCTCACATTTCTCTACCAGAACTCTTACACCACGTCTCTCTCTCTGCTGCAGCAGTGTGATTGTTTTTGGCTGATTCTCACTGATTTTTTGGGGGCTTTTTGTGCCTTTATTAAAGAGATAGGACAGTGGATAGAGTCAGAGAGAGAGAGAGGAATGACATGCAGGAAAGGAGCCACAGGCCGGAATTGAACCTGGGCCGCCTGCTTGAAGGACTACAGCCTCCACACATGGGGCGTGCGCACTAACCACTGTGCCACCAGTGCCTCAAGCTGATTCTCACTGATTATTTAGATGTTAGTAAGAGTTTTTAGATCTCACTCATTCTGTGTCTGTTTACATGAAATGTGAAGCTACGAGCTAACTAAAGAGCGCTAACATTAGCATGCTAACACAACAATGCAGGACACAGGTGATAGGATAATTGTCCGCTGCTTGTACTTAGCGCTGACTGCTTAAACGCACAGTATGTAAATTCCGCCAGCAGGGGGCTCTCAATCAAAACATTAACAAAAAGATGGTGTCGCTGCTGGCGGGGAATCACAGGAGTTCTCTATGCCTCCTCACCCCCCATCCCTCATGAAAACCTCTGAGTTGACCGTAGTCATGACAACCGGGTCAAACCGACCTGAGGAAGAGAATGTGTTCACAGACGAGCTGATGTATCCAAATATATTTTTCATGATGTTTTTATCACAGCAGCTCGTCAAACAACAGAACGGCAACTTTCAGCAGCAGCTCACGCTTCATTATGCAGCGGTCTTTGACGTAACAGCCGGTGTTTCCACGGCAACAATAAACATTTTGTGTCTGTCATGGCGGCTGCTACGACAAGACACATCCCGTTACAGCTTTAAAATTACAGATTTTTCTGGCTATGAAAACTGTTGGAAATATTTGAAGTAATGTAAGTTTAAAAAAATATTTACAACATGGGTTAAATGAATTTAGATATTTGAATGTAAACATTCAGTTTGGTTCAGCAAACCCTCATGCTGCTTGTTTTCTGAGTCTTCATTCAGTGACAGAGTTCTTCTTCTTGATCTTAAGTCAGCGTCTCACCTCCCAGCAGCTGTGCAGATGTTCATGTTGTTTCAGATGAACAGAGATGCTCCACTTCCTCCTCTCGTCTCTGAGATCTTCCTCTCCCCCGGCTGGACTCCTCTTCCTCTCATTCTCCTCCAGAACAGAGCGGCGTGGGCGGACGACACACACGGGGAATAAATCAATAAACAGCGTTGCTTCTTGTCAGACTACAATGAGCGAGCACGATGCCATCCTAAATATAGATTCATTCACTGAGCTATATTTAAGACGCTACAATGCAAACACATCCAATACACAACAGAGAGGGGCAAAAGAACTCTGGATGACAGGGTGCTGGTGGCTTAGTGGTTAGTGTACTCTCCCCATGTACGGGGGTCTGACACTGACCTGTGGCTCCTTTCCTGCAGATCATTCCCAACTCTATCTCCAAGATGTCTGACTCTTTCCACTCTCCCATCTGTCAATAAAAGACAAAAAGCAGCGACAACAAAATGTCAGATGACCACACACCACCTCTCCAGAACAGCCACAACGAGTGAACGGAGGCAACGTTTAAGTGACAACGATTTCAGCCGCAAAAGGTTTGTTGCATTTTGTCTGTTCCTTTATACGACGACGGCATTTTGGATGACTGAAAGATTTGAAAACAGGTTCAGAGTGAAACTTTAATTCCAGCACTGTTTCCGTCTCTGTGTGAAATAGAAACAGGCCGTTCCTCTTAAAACAGAGACTTCAGTTCCAGTTTCCCTTTATGAGGAAAAGGGCGTATGTTGGTAGTAACCATGTCCTCAAATGAAGAGTGACCCAGAATTACACCGAGCAATAAAATACAACTTATTTAATCTGAAGAGTCTGTGGTGACTTATATTGGATGATTCTCTTCCCAACTCTGGACACTGGACGGTCCCAGGAGCACCTGAACGCAGCACTACATTTCACCCATGGGAGACAGGAAACAGTATGGTGGGTTAGATTGAGGCGGTTGGCCACTGGGCTCTGATGATTTGTGGCCATTTCCAGAGAAACCCTGTTCTCTACCGCAAGGCTGCGGGGGCGGTTTACACCAACACTGTTCTTTAGAAAGATAAACAAGATGAGTATCAGTCAAACCCATATCCTGTTATCTTCTGAATAACATGCAATGAAAATAACATTCTTCAATAAATACAACTAAACATTAACGCTACATGTCTGTTTCCCTTACAGAATCAGAATCTGTTTTTATTGCCAAGTACATTTACACATACAAGGAACTTGTCTTGGTGTCTTGGTGCCAAAACAGTTAACAAAGGAAATGAAGCAAAAATAGCAAGAACTTAAATAAAATAAAATATAAGTGATTACAAATATTTATAATAGAGTATAAAAAATATAAAAAACACAACATTTAAAAAAGGTGCAGTATTAAAAGTCCAGTGAGCGTTAATGTCCGAGACATTCTTACCAAAGTCATCGCATTTTATTTGACAACATATAACACATATTACAGTACTGTTGTTTTGTTTTTAAGCCACTTTTTGTCTAGCTGGCGGGATAGACAGAAGAGCTGCAATGCATTGTGGGGCAGCTGACCATGAGTTCGATCACACAGAGATCTAGAAAAAGCGTCGCCAGCAAAACCATCGTTCCCTTCCAGTACAAGACGCGGAGTCGCAGTGCTCGTCTCTGCTGCTGCCAGACGTGTTTTTTAAATCTTTTTTTTGGGGCGTTCATAAAAGTTAAAATAATTTCCAACTTTTCAGCTCAAAGCGCGGAGTCGCAGCGCTCGTCAATGTCACTCCTGGCCTAAGCAGCCGATCAAATGAAGTAGGAGGCTTTACCTCTGCTTCTCATGACCTCCTTATCGAGGAGCAAAGCAACAGAGAGAGCTCTACGTTCGCTCCAATCCATTTTTTCCCACTTATTTTATGTGGTCACACACGTAGCCACAGGCGCTCCCAGCTGTTTCTTCCATAGATGCGCTCAGACTCCTTGGAGCGGCTGCGTCTAGCGTAAAAGAGACGCTGCGCTTTTTCTCCAGGGGGCCACTTTCTGCTGCGAACGCTGGCGCTCAGAAAAAAAAATGCTAGGTGGAACACATGGCCTCATGTGTTGACTTCTTACTCCAAAAACCAAGATGGCATGAGTAAATACCTGCAGAATCAGCAGTACTTGTGTTGGATATTTACCTCCATGTTTGCATGCTCAGAACCTGAAGGTGTCCTGCAGGTACTTACAAACATCTGTCTGGATGTTTTTGGTGCAAAAACTTTAAAAAAACACAGCCGTCCTCCTCCAGAAGTTGAATAAGCATGAACCAGAGGTGGGACAAAGTCATTGCTTTGCAAGTCACAAGTAAGTCTCAAGTCTTTGGTCTCAAGTCCCGAGTCAAGTCCCAAGTAAAGACAGGCAAGTCTCAAGTCGAGTCAAAAATCCTAACCTTTCAATTTCGAGTCCTAAACAAGTCATTAGCTCTCTTCACCAAATGAAATGCCATTTTAACAGAGCAATAATTTGTTACAGTTACACAAATCATGATTGCTTATATGACTTTATTTAGCCTACTTCTTAAAATAAAATAACAGTACCGGTGTGACTGTTTTGTTTATTTTTCATAAATTCTGTTTTTTCAATTTTTATTTGACTGAATTCTGTGTTTGACGGTGTGTTCCATTTGATCAGATCACTGATTTGGGTCATTTTATCAGATCATGTCAGGAAATTGAGACATTTTTAAATATAAATTAACTCGCCTTTATTTATTTTTTAAAAGGTAGTATGCCTAGTGCCCAGGTCACCCTTGCTCCCCCCTTTTTTTACAGTGTGTGACGTTCCCAGACTACAGCAGGCTGTGAGATAACAGCATGCCAATATTAAGGTGCTGATTGTTGATAAATACAGTATGCAGACACGGTGAGAGAGAACGGGGAATAGTCCAAAGTCATCAAATCTGTGACTCGAGTCCAAGTCATGTGACTCGAGTCCACACCTCTGGCATGAACTTTAATGTAAAATGAAGAGCTGTACATTTGTGCAGGACACTTTAAAAAGAGAGGATACATGAAACTGGGATCGTCATATTGAGCATTTTATCATGCTGATGTCGGCGTTCAGAGAGAGAGAGAGAGAGAGAGAGAGAGAGAGAGAGAGAGGAAGTGAAAATCGTCCAATGACTCAAATAGCTCAAAGTGTCCGCTCGCAGCTCTGAGCTTCATGTCACAGGTGGAGGCAACATCTGTATGGACCTGAACATCTGACTCGTCATATGGTGAGTACACTCAGTTTAAAGGCTGCAGGAAACCATCCAGCGTTTTAAATATTAGTGATGTAAGGAGATGAAGTTTTGAGACAAAGTTAAAGTTGTACAGTTGTTCTTTTAAAAGGCTGAAAATATTTGTGTGAAAAGTCTCAGATTGTGAGAGTAGTGTGAGTGTTGTTTCTGTGATTATAGAGGTATTAATGACCTGACACAGTTTGTAGTTTTGTCAGGTTATTACGTCCCTGAAATAAAACTCTAACAGAGTCTTTATGAGGTTGTTATGAGACAGTATGATTTGTGTTGTGGTATTTATCACAAGACTTTATGTGGTTGTGTATTTATGTTTCCTGTTTGCCCTCTGAGCTCTGCTGATGGGAGAATTACATTTTGATTTGTTGATTTAAGTATTTCTGCTCGAATCTGCAGAATTAAAAGCAACAATTAACTACTCAGACTAAATTAAAAAGAACAATCAAGGACATTTTTGGCTTCCCCAAGACAGAAAATGAAAGAGGTGAGAAGATAACAGACAAGACAAAAACTTTGTGCAAATATTGTAAGAAGACAGGGAACTACACAAATAGCACAACCAACATGATGCAGCGTTTAATCCACACCACAACGAGAAGCTCCAATCACCTTAAAAAAACATGAAAATGCTAAACCACACTGACATATAGGTACGTGAACATAGAAATATCAAACTCTTTTATTTTAAAGCTGGTACCCTTAATTGATTTCTCTGTCTGTATGATAAATGAGGTGTTAGAAGACCACACTCATATCCATCAAACAGTGTGAAAAGTTTCTGTTGAAGCGCTGCGGTTCATCTGTTTTCCATACGAGCTCCGTCTTTAATCCATGTAAATGAGTTTTCATCCTGCTGCTAACAGTGCACAGCTCTGTGTTTTTTTCATAGTTACATCACGACTTATACTGCAACTTTGATGATGCATTTTGTTGATCCATTAACATATACGGAGAAAGAAGTTACAAATATCCAAGACGTAAGACCCAAAAACGAGTGTTGTAGTTAGTACTCAAGATCGATCTTGGTCTCTTATTGGAATCTAAATAATTTTACTCGATCTCGTTTGTTCTCAGACCAGGTTTTACTCCAGATTTTAAAATCAAGACCGTCACTGGGAGGCTACTTTTATTGTGATTTGAAAGAAAACGGCTCTTGAAGTGAAACACCCCTTAATCACAAGTTATTGATTTTTCATTAATATTTAAGGTTTTGGTCTTGTCTCTGTCTCGTCCTGCCTCAGTCTTGGTATTGACTCGATCCTTAATTGTCTTGGTCTTGTCTCGGTCTCAGAAGCACTCTGGACTCGGGTATATCTTGATCCTGGTTAGTGTGGTCTTGTGGTCTTGACTCCAACACTACCAAAACAACCCAAGCCGATAAACTAACAACAGAGACACTTTCTGTTAAGGCACAAAATGAGAGGAGAAACCGCCCCTGATCCCAGGAAAAACACCAATTTAGACATTTATACAGATCAGAAAGAGACTAAACTTTAGATAAAATGTTCAAAAATTGTTACAGCTGGTGCATTAAAACAGCATTTTAAGAGTTAATTTAACAAGAGAAGATGTTCAGGCCTAATAGATGGATAGTATTTAAAGACATTACGATAAGCTTCATCTTTACCCACTGCTACATTAATGTGATAAACACCTAAATGCATCATTTATCAAATATATATATGTAGAACAGTATACATCAGTGTATCATCCGCATATAATGACATTTACATTTACACTACCATAGATTTAAATGACTGAATTTCCCCCTGAGATTAATAAAGTATTTCTGATTCTGATTCTGATAAAGAGGCACCAGGCCGCAACATGTAAGTAAAAAAAAAACAGTGGCACCAGTATTGATCCCTGTGGCACCCCTGATTAAATCATTGCCTTCATATTAAAGTTAGGTATCAAAAGCGAAAGATTTGATATTGTTTAACAGTTTTTAACACTCAAAAGTTGAACATAGCTGAACTGGGGAGCTTTTCTGAGGTCGCTTGAGTCGAGATTTCCCTGCTCGTCCAAAACCCACTCTGTTTGTACACTCCAGTCCACTTGGTGGCCGTAATGCACCTCTAAGCTGGTTCCCCAATAATCAGTTAGTACCAGAAGAAGAGCTAAAAGTCTACTTATTTTCGTCCAATTTTAGAGAAAGAACCAGCCAGTTGTGAGATGTAGATATTAGGTAAACCTGGAAATGTAGCAAATTTGAATTAAAAACAATCTACATGACGTTTTAAAAATAGCTCTCAAAGACGAGATAAGATAGCACAAATCCCACAATTAATCTCCAAAACAGAAATATAAAGGCTGCTGTTTTCAGACAGTAACATGTTTTGGTTGTTCAAATATGCTGACGTCCAATAACTGACATGAATACTAAAAAACTTAACCTGCACTGTGCACACTCGGGCGTCACACAGGGAGCTGGACAGAGGCAGTTTTGGTTAACAAATGACTCTTGCAAATGTTGTAATATCATACACAATCTTTTTTTTAATAGAAGCAGTTTCCTCTGAACACTGGTTCCAGCTGAGCCACAGAGGCTCATTGCAGCACTTCCCATCCCGGGTCATCTGTAGAGTGCTGAAAAAGGAAGTTGTTGATTCTCTGCCGTCGATCAGTTCAACTTGAAAAATACAGAAAATAAAAGTTTGTCCAGAACTTTTGATGCCAGCCCTAAATGAACTCCCCTTTGTCCCCTCAAGTCCAGTTGGTGATGAGAAAACTAAAGCTCCAAATATTATTTCAGTTGTCTAAAAAGTGACCCAACACTGCAAAAACTCCAATCCTAGGAAGTGTGTTTGACTAATCTTTACTCAAAATATCTAATTACACTTATTATAAGCCACTTTCAGCTCCAGATAAACATCTTATTTCAAAATGGAAAGGCAAAGAAAAATAAGAGCTATTTACATTTGAAATAAATCAGTCCTTCTGGTTTATTCTGACGATACAACTCTGATGTCCGACCCCTGGTGGCACCAACATGCCGTGAACAAAGTGGTCGAGTGGAGTGATAATAATGGCCAAAGATAAATACAAAGAAAACGGAGGAAATCGTGTTGTCATCTTACAAATATATGTGTGAAATAATCAACCATTTGTTGTCCTGAAGAGGCCACATTGAATATGTCTGCAAGAAGACCAAACAAAGAGTTTATTTCCTCCGCAGTTTGAGATCTTTTTGGGGCGAGTGGACAAATTCTTGATTTGTTTTTTTTTCTGCTGTGATTCTAAGTGTCCTGCAGCACAGTAATACTACGGCTGTGGCTCATTGGTAGTGTCGGTCGTCTCTCAACTGTAAGGTAAGGGGTTCGGTCCCCAGCTCCTGCAGCCACATGTCTGATGTGTTCTTGGGCAAGACACTTAACCCTGAGTTGCTCCTTCTGCTTTGTAAGCGGCGTATGAATGAGATGGTCACTTTAAACTGCAGCCTCTACCATCAGTGTACGAATGTGGAGGTGTGACCTGCGGTTTAAAAGTGCTTTTAGTAGTCAGAAGACGAGACAAGCGCAAGTCTGTTTACAGGGTACACATGTCTGTCCACTACTTTAAAGTCTAAACTGCTCCACCAATTAAACTGTTCTCAAGGATTGTGGGCCAACCGCTTCAGAGACTCTATGAATCAGCCTACTAGAGAAACACGTTAAGGCTGGCTGACAGCATCGAGTCGGATCCTAACCACGCCCTGAACAGTGAATCTCAAATATATAAACAAACTCACAAAGACACTCAACAAGTATAATGTCTTGCCACATTGGCAGATTAAAAAGACAATTTATGACAGGCAATCCAGGCCTCATTTTTGCTTGTAATGTCAGGAAATCTGTATCTGGACTTAGGTGAATGTGTCCCATATTAGGTGTAATGAGATATTGTTTTAACATGATTTGGATGGTTATTATAAAGTTGGAACTGAAGATTATAATCCCTTATTGATACTTTGTAAAGCATCTATAAATATGTTTTAGATAGATAATTAATATTTTATGAATGATTAATAATTGGTCATTAACAAATGCTTCATAAAGTGTATGAAATGTAATAATGTGTGCATCAATAAATTATAGCATTACAAATCATTACCAAACATTATTAACTATCATTTCATTGTTAAAAGTAAATAACTATTAACGAATGGTTAATTAACTATCTATTTACCCTTACTTACCCTTTATAGATGATGGTTATTATAAAGTGTTACCACTTCTAATAATGAACGAGAAGAAGTTCCAGGATCGTCGAGACTTGTTTGAGGTGACAGCGGGCTAAAAATAAGAACAAAATCAGGACATCCTGGTGTCGTCTTTGGACTGTAAATGTCCTGTTATCATAAGGGTGTATGGTGGAGGACCCTGCGTGTGTGTTGGACCGTGATGAATCGATGTCAGAGGGAAGTGTGTGTTTTTATTTGTGCACGTGCCCGAGTGTAAACGGAGCGCTGTGTTTTCACTCCATGAACACAAAAGACCTCAGGAGGGAGTTAACGGGGAGTTTCAGCCGGAAACTTCTGTTTGTGGCTCCTTTGTTGATGTTTAAAATATTGAGATGTATAGGGAGGGTTATTAAGTCTTCAAATCCAAACTGTTACAGAGTGACTCATCAAAGGGCTCCACAGGAGGGAATATCTATTGTCAGACTGAAAATAACTGATTGGTTGGATTGATCTGAGAAATTTATTTTAAATATTCCTTTTCCCCACGCAGAGGATGTATCATAAAGTTTCTGTAACGCCACCATGAGGCCAACATTTAGATTTTATTCATTTGTCTTTGAGTCCAGTCCAGCTAACCATCATATTTCAAGCTATAAAAAGTTAATTATAAGCCCTGGTGTTTCTCTTATGACACTTGATCCAGTAGATGTCGTCCTTGAGCATCAACACTAAACCAAAACAAACTGCTGTCTTGCCACAGCTCTGCTATTTTGAATCCTCTGTTCTCCGCCAGAGAAACTAAATGGCGGTTGTTGATTGTTTTGTCTGGACGTAAAAGGTCAAGCAGGGGCATATCGCCACCTACTGTAACGGAGTTGAACGTACTTCTGTCTAAAAATGGATTTCTCTGTATATAATTTATTGTTCTTTTGTTGTTCGTTTCTTTCCAGGGATGGCTCACCTCAACTCCACCAACCAATCGGACTTGAGCAGCGTCTTCACCAATGACGTCCTCCCGCCGCTCTACTTTGTGATCTGGATCGTTGGGTTTTTCATGAACGGCTTGGCCGCCTTCATCTTCGTCCGACTGCCCACCGACTCGGGCCTGGTGGTCTACCTAAAGAACATGGTGGTGGCCGACCTACTCATGCTCTCCACCTTCCCCTTCAAGATGGCGGCTCAGCTGGGTCTGGGTGGCTGGCGCCTCCATGTGGTCATCTGCCGCTACACCTCTGTGCTGTTCTACTCCTCCATGTATGTGGGGATCCTCCTCATGGGCTTCATCAGCCTGGAGCGCTACGTCAGGATGTTTGGACACGCCTCCTCCACCGCCGCCTCTCCCTCCTGCGGGGCCAGATTTCCCCGGGTATCGTTGCCACACCTCCTGCAGAGTGTCGGATTTGCTCGCGCGCTGGCGTTCCTCACCTGGAGCCTCCTCCTCCTAGGCGTCCTGCCCAATGTCCTGCTGACCAGCCAGCCTGCCAACGAGGCAAACTCGAGGAAGTGCATGGAGCTGAAGACGCCACTGGGGATTCAGTGGCACCGGGCGTCGGCTCTCTTCTGCACGAGCTTGTTCTGGGTGACCCTGCTGGTCCTCGCCTTCTGCTACACCTCCATCGCCTGCCGGGTCTACCAGTCGTACCGCCGCGTGCGCTGCAACAACATCAACAGCAAAGTGTGCCACAAGGTGCACCGCAGCATCTTCAGCCTCCTGCTGGTGTTCTTCATCTGCTTTGTGCCGTACCACGTCTGCCGCGTGCCGTACACCATGAGCCAGATGCCTGAGTCCGGCTTCAGTTATCACTCTCGTTTCCTGTTGTTCCAGCTGAAGGAGGGGATGCTCTTCCTGTCGGCGATCAACGTCTGCCTGGACCCCATCATCTACGTCCTGATGTGCCAAACCTTCAGAGAGTCTCTGATAAGGAAGCTGTCGGGGAGAGAGAGGAAGAGATCCCCGACGACCGCCCAGAGCCAGAGTCTGAGTCGGATTTATTTAGGAGAGGAAACAAGGTCAGGAGACGTGGAGAGGAGACGAGAAGGAGAGGAAACACAGGAGGACAAAATACCTTTTAATAACTAGACTGTATCTACACTATAAAACCGTATGTAAAGTTTAAAGATTAAATCAATCATAACAGTTTGCCCTGATTGTACCGCCTCTGTGCGTCTTCTTTGGGATGTAGATCAAATCTATATTTCAATTTACGGACTCAGATATGAATTTTGGCAAAAATTATTTTGCATTTTCATCATTTCTCGTTCTTCTGTGGTCGTGTCATTACTGTGAAAATTGTAAATAAATAATGTAATTTAGTTCCTTGATGTTTTTCAACTGAGCCCTTAATGACTTAAGGTAAAGAAAAGTTTTGAGATTGCTTCAGTGGCTGCGATAAAAATGAAATCTTTTTTGGAGCTTGTGATGAAACGAGCAACTTTATTTTCTTTTGGCTAAAATTGTTGGTTTTATCAGTGGAGTCTGGTGTCATGATGTAACAGCTGTTTGTGGTTAAAATCAAACCCTCTGTGGCGATCATTTCAGTATTTCATAATTTTGTCAGACACAATCTGAACATTTTTGGTCGACATGTTGACTTTGACTCCTGCCCCAATCCGCAAGTCCAACTCCTTTGTATCTATGAGTCATTTAAACTTCAAAATACATAAAAAATATAGTCAGGTCTTTCTTTTCTTTCATAACATTCTTTACAAAATGTAGGATTGGCTTTATTTCTGTTTATCTTTGCTTAAGGAAATAAAGGATGTAAAGGTAAGTAAAGGAAGAAAAAAAAGGAAAAGAAGCTCTCACATGGAAGTGAAACTGAACTCTGATGACTTGGCATCAAACCTGCCAGACCAGACTCTGCTGCTGTGTTCATTTTTACTCCAAAGTTATCACGATACTGCCAGCCTCTTAAAGTAAAATCAGCTGATCGGGTCACGAGTCCTCCCTCTCACTGCGCTGTTCAACCCTCAGGTCCTTAATTAACCCCACATCACGCAGGTGACAAAGACAGAAGAGTAACCTGTAGCATATCTATTAATGAGGTTAAAATTAGTTCTCTGTATGTTTTATGACAAAAGGAGGCAGCATGTCT
Source organism: Labrus mixtus (assembly GCF_963584025.1). NCBI lineage: Eukaryota > Metazoa > Chordata > Actinopteri > Labriformes > Labridae > Labrus > Labrus mixtus. The sequence continues at coordinate 29,434,304 of NC_083620.1, read as the reverse complement.
GTATTGCTGGCTCCTCACTGCCCTCTAGTGGTCTACCCTTGTAACTACACACATGTTGCAGTGCAGTACTGGGATCACTGAAGCAGGGGCGCGTCCAGACTTTTTTGACTCGGGTGGCCTAACTGGGGCACTGATTCACTGTGAGGAGGGGTGGCCAGAAGTTTGATGTGTGCATAAATAAATATTAAATATCTACCCTCTCTAACCTCACTAATCATATCTACTTTATAATGACACAAAAAGAAGATTCATGTTAAAGGCTTTATATATTTTTTCATCCAGCAGATGTCGCTCTTGAGCACCAGCATGAAACCAAAACAACTGGCGCTGCATTGTTGTGTTAGCATGCTAATGCTAGCGAAATGAGCGTGATCTAGAAACACAGTTAAGCAGTGAGTACAGTATGTTATTCTTCTTTTCTCTAGTCCCTCAATTAAACAACTTTTATACACGAGGGGAGGAGTCAGCCGGCCGTCCGGGCGATGTAAACAAAGTGAAGATAGGACTCTGAAAACTCTGAAAACATCACAGACAGTGGGACTCGGGTGTTACACCCATTGTAGACAGTCATGACTCACAGAGTTATTTTCAGAGGAGATACTTGATTTATATATTTAAGTGTGAAAAATCAAATATAAAGACTTTAAAGTCACAATTTAAAGAACATAAAAATGTTAATGCAAACTCCTGCCCAGTCTAATTTGCAAAAACACACAAGTCCTGCTTCTGACCTCGGGCAAACGGCCGATCAGTGTTTAGGACTTTTGGGGTGGCCAATCAGATTTCTAGGGGGGCCCATGCCACTCTTGGCCACCCCATCTGGACACGCCCTTGGATAGGAAGTGAAAACATGCCTGCCTTTTTAACAAAAATGATAACTAGCGATTATGTTTATAATTAAAACAATTGGATTATTCAATTTTTATATCTAATGTTTTGGTCTTTCTTATTCTACTCTTTCATATATTGTAGTTTTTTTTAAATTATATTGTAGAAAGTGTCTCTGAAACCGTCTCACTGATAAAGTCTTTGGATTGAAAGGAATAAATGTTTGCAGTGCCCTCTAGTGGTCACAATGTGTCACTAAACAGCAGAGTTGTAAGTAATCTGTCTCACCACCAGAGGGCAGTGTAAACACATGATAATAACAGCAGTTACGTGATAAGTGAACATTTCTGGTGGAGTGTTTAATGTATCAGTCCAGAGTTTGTTTGTTTGTTTAACTTTTTTTTAAATGTCTTTTAAGTACACAGCTTCACTTTATTTGTGGTAAATATGTTCTTTAATAAAACCTTTTCCCTAAATATCAATCAGCCTCCGCAGCTTCAAGTTGTAAACAACACTCTAAAGAAACACTTCCACCTGCTTCCAGTCATTATAGACCACTGACTGGATCTCAACCGGTCTACCCTCATGAAAATCGGGACCCAAACCAATCATATTAATTTAATGAAAAATGTATGCAGTTTGGACCTCAAATAATACAAAACATCTGACAGAACAAAGAAATAGAAGAAAACAAATGTGATTAAAAAAAAAGTACCTCATAGAGTTTTTGGTACAATTTTTTGAGACCCACTGAAAATGGCTCCGCGACCCACTTTTAGGTCTCGCCCCACCAGTTGACAACCACTGTGGTAGACTTTTAAAGACCATTAATTAAAACGCAACATACTTCTGATTAAGTCTTTAAAGGCAGAATTCATGTAATGTTGATATTTGATGACTCTAAGAAAAGCTTTAGATTACGAGCAATGACAACCTTTTACATTTATTTGTTTGCGTGTGTGTTTGTGTGTGTGTGTGTGTGTGTGTGTGTGTGTGTGTGTGTTTGTGTATGTGTATGTGTGTGTGTGTGTGTGTGTGTGTGTGTGTCTGTATGTGTATGTGTGTGTGTGTGTGTGTGTGTGTATGTGTGTGTATGTGTGTGTGTATGTGTGTGTATGTGTGTGTGTATGTGTGTGTGTGTGTGTGTGTGTGTGTGTGTGTGTGTGTGTGTGTGTGTGTGTGTGTGGTCGGGCAGCTCTTCTTCCTTCCTCTGCCTCTCTTCAGATCTTATTGCAGTGAGCATTGAGAAACAGACATTCACACACAGACACTTAAACTGACTCGCAGACAGATGAGCGCTGAAGGTAACTCGCTTCTTTACTATTCTACAACCCTTATGTTAGACATCAGTTAAACATCCATCATAGAAACATCGTATGTCACCACTGAAGTCGGATATAAGAGGGAAAGGAGATTGGGTTTTTTTACGATTGGGATGTTTTGTAACTTTAGTTTAGTTGTTCTCACATTTTCAATGATACACATGATCAATATGAGACTCCTTCAGTTTCGGGGGGGGGGGGGGGGGGACTCCATTGTAGATTGGGGGACTCCATTGTAGATTGTAATAACTAGGTGCCAGAGTTACGTATTGCTCCTTTAATATTGAGAGAAAAAGACAGTGAAAGCTGTTCACTGGTAAAAGTTTGCTAACGCATACAACAAATGTTTTCTTCAATTGGAAACATTATAACATACATATTTAAATTACATTATTCTTTTCAGGATTAAGAAAATGAACCAAAGAATAAAATCTAATACATGTTCTTATGATGAAGATAAAAAGCTCCCCTCCCTCAGAGGTTTCTTACTGACTCTGAAAGAGCACATATTGTTGAACAATTCTGGTTACCTGTTGTGTAATTTTAGTTCCCGTGTGTTTCTGTTCTATCTATGTTTACTCTGCTGCTGCTGTCGTTTAGTTTATTGTTTAGCTTGTCAGGAACCATGTAGAACATACATTCATCTCACTTAATGACAGGAGATGCACTGCACCAGATTAAGCTGATTAGTTAGATTCCATCTACAGTCAGTGGGCAGGTTACCCATCTTTTCCTTTTCAGTTTTAACCACTTCCTGTATACAGACTGATCAGACTTCAACTCTCCCACAACATCCAGAAACATGACAGACCTTGAAAGAATCGGAGATCTCCCATCCTTTAATCTGTCCTCAGCATCTGACCAGATGAACACCAGCAGCTCATCTCTCTGCGATCAAGTCGACAACTCGGCACATATTTTCTACATGCTGGTGTACAGTCTGGTGTTTCTGGTGAGTCACTCAGGTTTCTGTCTCCCGAAAGCAGAAAGCATGCAGATTTTTTTTTGGTACATCATCTGATCCTTTTCCTTATTAGGTGGGTTTAGTCCTCAACGGATTCACCCTGAAGGTTTACTTCTTCAGCGCTCACCAGCAGGTGTCCAGCAGCATGACCATCTACCTGAAGAACCTGGTAGCTGCAGACTTCCTGATGAGCCTCAGCCTCCCCATCAGAATCGGCCATTTTGCAAGCCGCTCTATCACCGTGTTCAGGGTCTACTGCAACTTTGGCGCCAATGCCTTCTACCTGAACATGTACGCCAGCATCCTGTTCATGGGTTACATCGCAGCAAACAGGTAGGAACAGACAGAACCTCAACAACATGGAGTGACTTATGCAGACACGAGAGGAAACACTGGAACAAACACTGCATGAAGAAAATTGCTGCTCACTGATTGGTCACATCAAGTTAATACCTTATATCTGCAACAAAGTTTTGGTTAGTTTGGACGTCACACTCTTCCAGTTAAGATAAACTTTACGTCTCTGTGGTAACCAAACAATGACACAACCTAAGTTAGAACCTAATTCGTTTACTCGAAGGGTTTAGTGTGGAGGCATGCTGTTTCCTCACAGCGTGGAGGTTCCCGGTTGGAATCCCCCGTCCGCCCGGGCCTTTCTGTGTGGAGTCTGTTCTCCTTCCTCTGGGTACTCCCGCTTCCTCCCACAGTCTAAAGACATGCTCATTAGTTCAAACGGTGACTCTTAATTGCCCGTAAGTGTGAATGCGAGTGTGGCTGGTTGTCTTGCGAGCAGTCCAGGTTGTAAGCCGCCTCTCGCCCAATGACAGCTGGGATCAGACTTTACACCAGCACTTAAGATGGAACTTACACACAGCTGCTGACACAGAAGGGCTGTAATATTCAGTTTTTTTCACAGATGGAGCTTTTTATGTTTCATTTAGTAGAGCTGACCAAGTTTAATCACTAAACAATATAAGAAAGTTTATGCAACTTCAGGAATTATTAAACGTTTTACATTTGAAGCAAAAGTTCTCAGTTCTGACTTTTTCTGTGCTCATGAGGTCTTTACTTCCCAGTATGAGTGACGAGTGCTGAGAAATTTTGACTCAAGATTTCTCATGATAAAATAGTTAAATCTGGAAATGTAAAACCTGCGGTTAATGTGATGGTCTGTTGACGTCTGTGAAGAAACTCATGAATTTTTGTTATCTGTTAAAATCCCTCAGACTCTCAGTTCTGCTGTCTGAACACCATGACACAGAAAAACAAGATCAGACTGAACACTGGGCATGCATTGACACTGAACTATACACTGAATAAAGACTATTAATAAATAGTTTCAGCTGCGGCAGGTTTTTCGTTTCAGAATAAAGATGTGCGATTCTTGTGGTTGTGTGATCTAAAACGCATAAGGATGTGGTTTGTTAATAGAGACAAAGGTGCTGCAGTCTCGAGTACGAGCATTTACAAGCAGCCTGTAGATTAACTTCTGTCAAACTTCTGTCAAACGCTCAGAAAGTGATGATGTCTTAGTTCAACATATGTTCAAAGAAACATAAGGCCACACATTGCACAGACCTGAACTCTAACTACATGTTGATAGGTTATTATATTCATTTATGATAAGCTCTTACCTGGATGCAGCAGCAGGTCTGAGTTCAGGGAGACCAGTTGCCAACATGTGGAAGATGTTAGAGAGAGAGAGAAAGGGTGTTTGTGCGGGACAATGTCTAACCCTAAAAGATAAACATCTCTATTAAAACCATTAACTTGTAAATATGAACAACATGGCACGTCTCCAGGAGAGTAAAGTTCCTTTTTTTTGTTATCCTCATGTTTCATGTCTTGTGTTTCCTGTTTTACTGTCTTGTTTCAGATCCCTTGCTTCCTTCCCTCCCTCCTGTGTCTGCGGCATCTGTGATTACCTGATGTGTCTCACCTGTGCTTAGCAGTCTCCACTCCCCTTGAGCACTTAATCTCTGGCTGTTTTCAAAAACTGCTTGCTATACTAGAAGTTCATACTCATTTGGCTAAAATGCATTATGTAGTTTGTGAACAAGATGCAAGATCTGCAGTATGCCAACAATACCCGGATGTCGTACTGATTCTGTAAAAAAATCGACAGAATAGACCAGTCTCCCTCGCGCACTTATTCCCACAATTCAAAGCACCAGGTCAGAGATTGAAATGACGGAAAGCAACATCCATCGTAAAAGAGGAAATAATAGCAATCAGACCAAACCACACAAAGATACCACCAATTATATTTTTTGATTCTCAGAATCATGAAAATCTAAATGAATCACTTCTCAGTTTTTCTCAGACTAAGTGGATGCTACGCAGTAGCAGCGTTTGACATCAGCTGGGCTGTTGTTGACTTTCCTATTCCAAGACCAGAAACCAGCTCAGCTGGGCCTGGCATACTGCAAAATATCCACCGGTTGTCTGTCGTACTACATACTACTGTTGAACGTAGTTTGCACGTACATACTACGTACTATAATAGTATGAAGAAGTTGATTTTGAAAACATCCCTAGTGTTCCCCTCCCTCTGTGCCAGTTCTTTGTGTCTGACAACAGTGATGATTATGAGTAATCTACTGACACCGGCCTCTTCTCTCTGCAGGTATCTAAAGATCGTCCATCCTTTAGGGAATCACATCCTTCAGACAGTGCGAGCCGCCCACATCATCTCTGCGGTAACCTGGGTTTTCCTCTTGGCCATAATGACCACCTACATCACCCAGTCGCTCCTCACTGAAGAATCACTGCCATCTTTCCCAAATACCCTGAGCTGTGACGCTCTGCACAGTGAACAACTCAGCCTCTTATACAAAGTCATCCACACCTTGTCTGCGGCCATCTTCATCATCGTCCTCGTCTCCCTCATCTTCTTCTACCACGGCACCTCCCGCAGGCTGTCAGAAGCACAGCAGAGACAGCAAGCGTCCTCCGGATCCAAGAAGCTCGCCAAGTCCCGCAGGAACATGTTGGTGCTGGTCAGCGTCTTCTGCGTCTGCTTCGTCCCGTACCACCTGGTCCGCCTGCTGTACACTTTCCTGATGAGGCACTGCTCATGGGGGCAGGCCTTCTTCTACCTGAAGGAGCTGACCGTCATGGTGTCTATCTTCAACGTCTGCCTGGACCCGCTCATCTATTTCATCTTCTGTAAAGCCTTCAGGGCCCAGCTGAGGAGAAGTGTTCGGGGACGTACACAGAGGGCTGGCTAAAAGAAGGAGCAACAAAAGTTGGATGAGAACCTCTTTAACCAGCAAAATATGACAGAGAGGTTGTTGTCTTGTTGAACAGACATTGTGTTCACTGACATCAGTAAATTTAACATTTTCTTTCAGTATAGGTTTTAATGTGTTCAGACCATGTTAGCAGGATGGTATTTTTGTCTGCAGGTCGTGCTGCTCGTTGCAACTCCACTACGGTCCTCAGGACACAATAAAGGAACACCAGCCGGTATCCTTCCTTCCAAGCCAAATCCAGAAACACCCTTCCCTTAACTCCTCAGCCAGTTCCTTACAATATTTTTAACATTTTGCCTTTATTTGACGGGAGAACTGTAGAGTATCAGGAAAACCTTGGGAAGGAACAGCAGGGAGGGCATGTGGCAGAGAGTCGAGGGAAGCGTGAAGTGATTACTTCACAGGTTATGCACTGAGGACTCAGACACTTGGACACACACTCAACCCAGCTCCACCTCAGCCAGTTTCTTGAGTGCCTACCGCTTTTATGATCTTGTGACTTGGAGCTATTTGTTTTGCACCAATTGTTTTTCACTAAAACATCAAATCAAATTCCTTGTATGTTATTGTACTTGGCAATAAATTCCAATTCTGATTCTGATTGCAGGAATTGTTGAGTGCTTTTTTAACACATCCCTGACCCCTGACCTTGAACGGGTAGCTTGTTTATTTTATTTTTTGCAAACACCCTCCATGCCTTCTTTCTGTAGCAGGATGATATGTCTCATCCCTGCTTAATGTGCGAGTCTGTGTTGCCTTTCTTTCAATGGGGTCGAGTGTGTGAGTGACTGCCACGTGTGATTGAGGCGCTTTTTCACTTTTATTTTGTTGGGAATCCCTCTCACCCCTCGTCGACCCATCTCATCATTGGTAAGCCTCAGCATCTGCCAAGGTCCCCTTTTTTCCCTCAACGTCCTTAGGTGTGGGTTTGGTGTTTTATAACTGCCCTTTAATCAATTTTTGTAATGAACGTACCATATTTTTGATAAATTGAACCACGTGTCCTGCCTCTTGTTCAGCCATGACCACCATCCTGGCAGAATATCAACCGCAGCAGGATGTCTGGCCGTAGGGAAGTTGTAGCGATTACATTCAGGCGTCAAGACAGACGACTAGTTCATGCAGATGCATTTCACACTGATCTATCCCCGTATTTTACTGCAGGATCATTTTTAACTATAATTGTTGGTTTCACAAAACCATTCAACACTGGTTCTTCCAGAAGCATTGGAAAACCAAATGCCACAAAGTCTGAGTTCACACAATGATTTCAGCCGAATATGTAACGTTTTAACTGTTCGTTTACATGACAACAGAGTTTTGGATGACTGAAAACCCAAAGTTCTGAAAAGAGTTACCAGAAAACAAACTTTTGAAAACTGCACCATCTCCATCGTCGCGTAAAATGGCAACACACTGTTCCTCTGAAAACTGAGACTATTAGGTATAACAATATATCATCTGTATAACAATACAAATGTTTGTGTTCGATGAGTGTGTGCTTTTACTGCTTTTACAAAACTGTTTCTAAAACTTGAATGCCAATGAAGCAGTGAATTGAATTGAATACAAAGGCATGTTTTGCTGTCCTCTGGAGGTCACACACTGTAACGTATTTGAGTGTGTGTGTGTGTGTGTGTGTGTGTGTGTGTGTGTGTGTGTGTGTGTGTGTGTGTGTGTGTGTGTGTGTGTGTTTGTGTATAACCAGGTCAGTGTGTGGGTGCAGCTCTTCTTTGTATCTCTTCAGTTTCTTCTGAAGGAAGTAAATCACATCACGTCTGAGTCCCTCAGACACACAAACTGAGCACTGCAGGTAATTCATTCAGATGGCTGTTAAAAAAGAGGCAAGCATTAAGTCATAGAAGATTTAAGACACATCATACTTGGTCATACTTATCCATGTAAGTCATGATTCTCGTCGTCAGAGGACTCATTCGAGTCATGATAGAAAGGAAGAGTGGCCAGAATGTCAGTTACGTCAGTCTCAACATCAGCAAGCTGTAAGTAAAATGTGTCCTCGACAGTAAACAGAATTTTTCCATTACACAAGAAAAAAAACAATGCGGAAGAGGCGGTTGAGGCAACAGACTCCACTGCATTACGCAATAATAATAACAAGTACCTTTATTTATTGAGCACTTCTCAAAAACAAGTTACAAAGTCTTTACAAATGAAAAAATAGGCAGGTCAAAGATTTAAAATCAAGGCAAAGATTAAGAACAAACACTTTAAGACATAACATCCATTAAATTGATATGTAGCTGGAAGAAAAGGCCATGGAGAGCTTTAAAAGTAATGACAGGGAGCTGGTGTTTCAGTTTAGTTTATTTAAATCAGACACTATGAACAATAAAAAACATTAGTCTCAGAAGAGAAGAGATGCTTTGTACCAGATTTAGCTAGCTAGCTAATTTCCATCTGATGATGATGTGTGTAGAGTTGCTGAAACAGGAGTGATGTGGTCATGCTTTCTGGTTCTGGTTAAAAGCCTGGCAGCTGAGTACCAACTGGAGTCTATCTATACACTTTAGGTTCAGGCAGGTTAAAAGGCTGTTACGATAGTCGAGATGTAATGAGACAATTTGCCTTTATTTCAATGCTATGTGTAATGAGGTGTCTGAAATATCTGGGACATAGGTTAACTCCTCTCAGGGTGTGGAGACCACATCTGGAAAGTGTTTGTATCTGAGACCTGTGTGTTGCCCTTTGAGTTAATGAGATACATAAATCTAAGACAGAAACCCCCACAGTTGGATGTATGCATTTGGACCCTGTGTTAGAGAATTACCAAATATGGAAGTATGGAGGGATGCTGTTCTGAGCCCCCAGAACAAAGGAAGCAGATGTTCACATATGGGTGTGTAATTCCTGCATAAATATGACGGTTCTTGTAAGTTTGGGAGAGATCATTATTGGCTTCGTGACTCTCAAAGGCCGACCCAGGGGCTTGAATTGATGCTGTTCTTCTCTGTAAATAAACAAATTATTTTATAAGCAAGTCAGTGTCAACAGCGATTTCTTCATCATCTGCACATCATCAATGACTGAGAAACAACAGGTTCTACCCTAACTGATACAGTAACATGGAACAGATACAGGAAATCTTTCTTACCAAAGGCCAAAACTCTGTACAACAGCTCATCAAAATACTGGATGTATATATTCTCATTCTTAGTTTTGATATCTTTAGTGCTTATTTACTTTGTATTTAATATTTATTGTGTTTTTTTACTCATATTGTGTGTTTGGATAACCTGCTGCTGTAACGCCACAATTTCCCAGTTTGGGTTCAATAAAGTAATTCTATTCTGAGGAGTTACAGTAAGTCACAATCATGTTAATTCACTGCCCTCAACTAGTCCAATGATAAAACAACACCATCTGCTCTTGTCTTTATAATTTCTTTTTGCACAGATGACTAACTTCAGTGTGTTTATATATTCATGACATTACATCACCCTCTGGTGGTCACAGTGTGTTGTTATATTGCAATCTTTTTAAAACTTTTACAGGAAGTGTCAGTGTTTGTTGTGCCTACCTATAAACTAGGTACAGTTGATCCTTTTTTATTTACTCATGTGTTTCCTTTATTTCTGTAAAGCTACATAATATGACCTCCAAGGGCATTGAAATACTTCTTTGAATTCAAGTCAATTCACTGCAACATTTGTTTTCAAAAGCATGAGAGGAGATCTACTATTCTCACGTTCACCATGAACTATGCTGCATTCATGTGGTGTCGGACACATCGGAAAAACAAGCTTCTGAGTTGTAAAATGCACATGAACACCTGCTGAAGTCGGAACAACAACTCGGAAAGGAATAAGGTGCCCGACTTGCCGTCAGAATCGTCATGGCGGGCAAAATATGTTTTTTTTTTTTTTTTTGCACATCAACTTTTTGCTCAAATATAATTTAACAGTAACATTTCACTGATCATCTTCGTAGCATCAGTGCTTTTTTGTGCTGTTGTTATAACTTTCCGAACTGAAATCACGTGAACACAGTGAAGTCGGATGAACGACTTCCCAACTTGGACCACCCGAGCAGCACAGGAATGCAGCATTATGTCCGTCTGGGACACTTTGACAAAGTATGGACGTCCAACATCATAACAGTAAATATATGGATCAGCAAAATATACATCCCCTTTAAAAGCACACAATCATCAAACACTGTATACATTTGAATTGTTATACAGATGATATATCGTTATACCTTTCAATAAAACCAATGCATTAAACTAAAAGCATGCATTTAAGACATAAGGACCTGAACTGCAACTACTACTAATACTTAACTGTATTTGAGTTTTTAACAATAATGTACTTGAGTTTCTTACTTGTTCCTCCTTCTTTTAGCCAGCCCTCTGTGTACGTCCCCGAACACTTCTCCTCAGCTGGGCTCTGTAGGCTTTACAGAAGATGAAATAGATGAGCGGATCCAGGCAGACGTTGAAGATAGACATCATGACGGTCAGCTCCTTCAGGTAGAAGAAGGCCCGCCCCCATGAGCACTGTAGCCACAGGAAATTGTACGGCAGGAGGACCAGGTGGTACGGGACGAAGCAGACGCAGAAGACGCTGACCAGCACCAACATGTTCCTGCGGGACTTGGCGAGCTTCTTGGAGCCGGAGGACGCTTGCTGTCTCTGCTGTGCTTCTGACAGCCTGCGGGAGGTGCCGTGGTAGAAGAAGATGAGGGAGACGAACACGATGATGAAGGCGGCTGCAGTGAAGATAACAATGAAATTGTAGAAGGGGCTGAGCTTTTTACTGTGCAGAACATCACAGCTCAATGTATTTGGAAGAGATGGCAGTGATGTATTGGCGAGGATAAACGACAGGGTGACGTAGGTGGTCATTATGGCCAAGAGGAGAACCCAGGTTACCGTTGAGATGATGTGGGCGGCTCGCACTGTCTGAAGGATGTGATTCCCTAAAGGATGGACGATCTTTAGATACCTGCAGAGAGAAGAGGCCGGTGTCAGTAGAATTCTCTTTATCAAAACTGTTGCCAGACACGATGATTACAAATAAATTATTTTCTCTTACAAAAAAAGAAATATCTCTTTGCAGTGTGCTCTACAGCAGTCACCTCTGCATCCCTCTCTCTAGCCTTTGGGCCAGGCCTCCCCAATAACATACATTTAAAGCAGTGAAGCTAAATAACTCTCTTTATTCATTTTATGTATTTTGATTTCACCAAGCAGCAGCCTCTGGTTTTGAAAAAAGTGAAGCCTGTGTGTAAGTACAAAAGTTTGCAGTTCATCGAGTCTGGCGTCCTGCAAATGCCAAGAAATTCCCTTTAGGTCTCAAATTAAAATGTCCACTTTAAGCAGCAAAAACTGTGTACCAGAAGTAAAACTACAGACTGTTAGTTGATGCATATTCTCGACACGTACCCGTAAGAAGAATCTCCTTAACATTACATGGAAACCTGCAGCAGCTGCAAAAAAGTATTGTTCAATCTCATTTGGAACAGAAAAATGTAAAAACCTGTGAATTACCCAATGAAACCCACAGATCTATTTTAGCGTCAGCTAGAAATCAAGATGTTGTCATCAAACCAACAATAAAATGGTAGCATACTTTAATGAACATGAAGTGCACTGTCTAAAAGCAGGGCACAAAATGTAACCGGATGTGTCTGACTATCTTTTGCTAGAATCTGGGCACTAAGGAAGCTGCATCACTACCAGAGATATGAAACCACTCCTACTGGCTGTGGCTGTTGTTTTAAAGCTCAGGTAGTGTCCCTCCTCTTGATCCAAAGCCAACAACTAGCTGATCTGTGGCACTGGAGAGGGCTTTGATGGCTTGACCACAAACCTTGATGTACTTAAGGAGCCTGGTGGTGGAACTGCCCACAAAGACTCTGCAGCTGACCTCAACAGGGCAGAGCCTTCCTTTCCAGCCATCTTGCTCAGCGTCGGCTGCCAGCTCGGCAAGTGTTGTCCCTTACCTAAAAATTCTCCTTTATGTTCAGATATCTGTTTTTATAGAGATTCAAATAAAGGTGCTTTATGTCTTTTGCGTCCTGACAAGTCCTACCTGTTTGCTGCGATGTAACCCATGAACAGGATGCTGGCGTACATGTTCAGGTAAAACGCAGAGGCGCCAAAGTTGCAGTAGACCCTGAACAAGGTGATTGAGCGGCTGGAGAAGTGGCTGATTCTTAAGGGGAGGCAGAGGGTGATTAGGTAGTCTGCAGCTGCCAGGTTCTTCAGGTAGATGGTCACACTGTTTGATGTCTGCTGCTGGGCGCTGCAGAAGTAAAACCTCAGGGTGAATCCGTTGAGGACTAAACCCACCTAAGGAGGGAAAGGACTATATTGTTTTCCCAACACAGCTCAGACATAGAAAGATGAAATCTGAATATTTGAGACTCACCAGAAACACCAGACTGTAGACCACAGTGAAGTAAATACGGCCCGGCGTGTCAATTTCTTCACAGTGACCATTTGTCTGGTTGTTTTCTGAGGACAGGTTGAGGGACGGGGTCATTCCGATTTCTGTCATGGTTCGGGATGATCTCAGACAGATTCTGAAAATGGTGCAAACGTCATCAGACTGGGTTCACAAGTTTGTTTAAGCAAAGAGGAAAATGGCACATCACCAACAGACACGTGTAAACTAAAGTACTGAACAGGAAACCAAGGTTCACATTTATCAGATGTAAAAACAGTCATTGCTTTAAACCGATTCTTCAAAACCTGACTCTCTGAAGAGGAACAGCTCCCTAAAAATAAACCTGAAATAATGATAATCTTGTATCCTGTATTGTGCTACAGATCTTCTCAGTCTGGAATGCAGCTGTGAGACTGACTCTCTTAGTTCATTTTCAATGTCCATGTTTCATCTGTATGTTTTATTTTTGTGGATGCATCTGCAGAAAAAACTCTCACACACGATGTGGCAAAAGGAAGACTTGATCACCCAGTTTGACACCTCTGACAGAGAGGAGCAATATGTGTTATGATCATCAGAACACAAGTTTAAATAAAGACCCAACTGAGAAAAAAACATTTGCTGAATATTTATCTATTTAGTATTTGAAACAAAACCGAACATCCAAAACTAATATTTAGGAGTATGTGTAAGTATCTTTTAGAGATAAAACCTTAAATATGAATACAGAGTGTGTTTAAAAAGATGGAGACAGCAAAGAGGAAATAACACATTAATTTACATGTATAACAGTGGTACACTATTGTCACACAGATAATATCTTTCATCAAGTTCCTACATTTTGAACATAAACATGCAGCCTAAAGGTATGAGTTTTATCCTGAGGATGTTAAAACATAAAACATGCCAAACATTCCTATGGTGGCAAGTAAAAAAGCGATTACTAAATGTTGGCTTCAGAGGAACCCTCCTACCATGAGACTCTTGAGGAACATTGTGAATTCCATCAGTTTTATGGAAAAAATGCGGCTTCAAAAGGAGAAGGGAGAAGAATATTGGAGAAAATGGGATTTATACAAAGATAAAGAGTGGTAAATATATATTTTTTCATTAGAATGCACCATCCATTATGTACTGTACCTGTGCCTTTTACATTCTTGTATGTGATCTTATTCATACTGTTTTGCCCAAGTCCTCACTTGTTCTGTGTTTCTTGTAAAACAAACATGAAAAATAAAGTATATAAAAAAAAGTACTGCATCTTGCATACATTACATTCTGTATCTGACTTGAGATGTAACTTACAGTACAATAGGTGCAGTAGTAGTAATAGTAGTAACTGACAAATGAATTACCTGCAGTGCTCAGTTTGTGTGTCCGAGGGACTCTGTGATTTACCTCCTTCAGAAGAGACTGATGAGATACAAAGGAGGAAGAAGAGCTGCACCCACACACTGACGTGGTTACACACACACACACACACACACACACACACACACACACACACTCAAATACGTTACAGTGTGTGACCTCCAGAGGACAGCAAAACATGCCTTTGTATTCAATTCAATTCACTGCTTCATTGGCATTCAAGTTTTAGAAACAGTTTTGTAAAAGCAGTAAAAGCACACACTCATCGAACACAAACATTTGTATTGTTATACAGATGATATATTGTTATACCTAATAGTCTCAGTTTTCAGAGGAACAGTGTGTTGCCATTTTACGCGACGATGGAGATGGTGCAGTTTTCAAAAGTTTGTTTTCTGGTAACTCTTTTCAGAACTTTGGGTTTTCAGTCATCCAAAACTCTGTTGTCATGTAAACGAACAGTTAAAACGTTACATATTCGGCTGAAATCATTGTGTGAACTCAGACTTTGTGGCATTTGGTTTTCCAATGCTTCTGGAAGAACCAGTGTTGAATGGTTTTGTGAAACCAACAATTATAGTTAAAAATGATCCTGCAGTAAAATACGGGGATAGATCAGTGTGAAATGCATCTGCATGAACTAGTCGTCTGTCTTGACGCCTGAATGTAATCGCTACAACTTCCCTACGGCCAGACATCCTGCTGCGCTTGATATTCTGCCAGGATGGTGGTCATGGCTGAACAAGAGGCAGGACACGTGGTTCAATTTATCAAAAATATGGTACGTTCATTACAAAAATTGATTAAAGGGCAGTTATAAAACACCAAACCCACACCTAAGGACGTTGAGGGAAAAAAGGGGACCTTGGCAGATGCTGAGGCTTACCAATGATGAGATGGGTCGACGAGGGGTGAGAGGGATTCCCAACAAAATAAAAGTGAAAAAGCGCCTCAATCACACGTGGCAGTCACTCACACACTCGACCCCATTGAAAGAAAGGCAACACAGACTCGCACATTAAGCAGGGATGAGACATATCATCCTGCTACAGAAAGAAGGCATGGAGGGTGTTTGCAAAAAATAAAATAAACAAGCTACCCGTTCAAGGTCAGGGGTCAGGGATGTGTTAAAAAAGCACTCAACAATTCCTGCAATCAGAATCAGAATTGGAATTTATTGCCAAGTACAATAACATACAAGGAATTTGATTTGATGTTTTAGTGAAAAACAATTGGTGCAAAACAAATAGCTCCAAGTCACAAGATCATAAAAGCGGTAGGCACTCAAGAAACTGGCTGAGGTGGAGCTGGGTTGAGTGTGTGTCCAAGTGTCTGAGTCCTCAGTGCATAACCTGTGAAGTAATCACTTCACGCTTCCCTCGACTCTCTGCCACATGCCCTCCCTGCTGTTCCTTCCCAAGGTTTTCCTGATACTCTACAGTTCTCCCGTCAAATAAAGGCAAAATGTTAAAAATATTGTAAGGAACTGGCTGAGGAGTTAAGGGAAGGGTGTTTCTGGATTTGGCTTGGAAGGAAGGATACCGGCTGGTGTTCCTTTATTGTGTCCTGAGGACCGTAGTGGAGTTGCAACGAGCAGCACGACCTGCAGACAAAAATACCATCCTGCTAACATGGTCTGAACACATTAAAACCTATACTGAAAGAAAATGTTAAATTTACTGATGTCAGTGAACACAATGTCTGTTCAACAAGACAACAACCTCTCTGTCATATTTTGCTGGTTAAAGAGGTTCTCATCCAACTTTTGTTGCTCCTTCTTTTAGCCAGCCCTCTGTGTACGTCCCCGAACACTTCTCCTCAGCTGGGCCCTGAAGGCTTTACAGAAGATGAAATAGATGAGCGGGTCCAGGCAGACGTTGAAGATAGACACCATGACGGTCAGCTCCTTCAGGTAGAAGAAGGCCTGCCCCCATGAGCAGTGCCTCATCAGGAAAGCGTACAGCAGGCGGACCAGGTGGTACGGGACGAAGCAGACGCAGAAGACGCTGACCAGCACCAACATGTTCCTGCGGGACTTGGCGAGCTTCTTGGATCCGGAGGACGCCTGCTGTCTCTGCTGTGCTTCTGACAGCCTGCGGGAGGTGCCGTGGTAGAAGAAGATGAGGGAGACGAACACGATGATGAAGGCGGCTGCAGTGAAGATAATGATGAAATTGTAGAAGGGGCTGAGCTTTTTACTGTGCAGAACATCACAGCTCAATGTATTTGGAAGAGATGGCAGTGATGTATTGGCGAGGATAAACGACAGGGTGACGTAGGTGGTCATTATGGCCAAGAGGAGAACCCAGGTTACCGTTGAGATGATGTGGGCGGCTCGCACTGTCTGAAGGATGTGATTCCCTAAAGGATGGACGATCTTTAGATACCTGCAGAGAGAAGAGGCCGGTGTCAGTAGAATTCTCTTTATCAAAACTGTTGCCAGACACGATGATTACAAATAAATTATTTTCTCTTACAAAAAAAGAAATATCTCTTTGCAGTGTGCTCTACAGCAGTCACCTCTGCATCCCTCTCTCTAGCCTTTGGGCCAGGCCTCCCCAATAACATACATTTAAAGCAGTGAAGCTAAATAACTCTCTTTATTCATTTTATGTATTTTGATTTCACCAAGCAGCAGCCTCTGGTTTTGAAAAAAGTGAAGCCTGTGTGTAAGTACAAAAGTTTGCAGTTCATCGAGTCTGGCGTCCTGCAAATGCCAAGAAATTCCCTTTAGGTCTCAAATTAAAATGTCCACTTTAAGCAGCAAAAACTGTGTACCAGAAGTAAAACTACAGACTGTTAGTTGATGCATATTCTCGACACGTACCCGTAAGAAGAATCTCCTTAACATTACATGGAAACCTGCAGCAGCTGCAAAAAAGTATTGTTCAATCTCATTTGGAACAGAAAAATGTAAAAACCTGTGAATTACCCAATGAAACCCACAGATCTATTTTAGCGTCAGCTAGAAATCAAGATGTTGTCATCAAACCAACAATAAAATGGTAGCATACTTTAATGAACATGAAGTGCACTGTCTAAAAGCAGGGCACAAAATGTAACCGGATGTGTCTGACTATCTTTTGCTAGAATCTGGGCACTAAGGAAGCTGCATCACTACCAGAGATATGAAACCACTCCTACTGGCTGTGGCTGTTGTTTTAAAGCTCAGGTAGTGTCCCTCCTCTTGATCCAAAGCCAACAACTAGCTGATCTGTGGCACTGGAGAGGGCTTTGATGGCTTGACCACAAACCTTGATGTACTTAAGGAGCCTGGTGGTGGAACTGCCCACAAAGACTCTGCAGCTGACCTCAACAGGGCAGAGCCTTCCTTTCCAGCCATCTTGCTCAGCGTCGGCTGCCAGCTCGGCAAGTGTTGTCCCTTACCTAAAAATTCTCCTTTATGTTCAGATATCTGTTTTTATAGAGATTCAAATAAAGGTGCTTTATGTATTTTGCGTCCTGACAAGTCCTACCTGTTTGCTGCGATGTAACCCATGAACAGGATGCTGGCGTACATGTTCAGGTAAAACGCAGAGGCGCCAAAGTTGCAGTAGACCCTGAACAAGGTGATTGAGCGGCTGGAGAAGTGGCTGATTCTTAAGGGGAGGCAGAGGGTGATTAGGTAGTCTGCAGCTGCCAGGTTCTTCAGGTAGATGGTCACGCTGTTTGATGTCTGCTGCTGGGCGCTGCAGAAGTAAAACCTCAGGGTGAATCCGTTGAGGACTAAACCCACCTAAGGAGGGAAAGGACTATATTGTTTTCCCAACACAGCTCAGACATAGAAAGATGAAATCTGAATATTTGAGACTCACCAGAAACACCAGACTGTAGACCACAGTGAAGTAAATACGGCCCGGCGTGTCAATTTCTTCACAGTGACCATTTGTCTGGTTGTTTTCTGAGGACAGGTTGAGGGACGGGGTCATTCCGATTTCTGTCATGGTTCGGGATGATCTCAGACAGATTCTGAAAATGGTGCAAACGTCATCAGACTGGGTTCACAAGTTTGTTTAAGCAAAGAGGAAAATGGCACATCACGAACAGACACGTGTAAACTAAAGTACTGAACAGGAAACCAAGGTTCACATTTATCAGATGTAAAAACAGTCATTGCTTTAAACCGATTCTTCAAAACCTGACTCTCTGAAGAGGAACAGCTCCCTAAAAATAAACCTGAAATAATGATAATCTTGTATCCTGTATTGTGCTACAGATCTTCTCAGTCTGGAATGCAGCTGTGAGACTGACTCTCTTAGTTCATTTTCAATGTCCATGTTTCATCTGTATGTTTTATTTTTGTGGATGCATCTGCAGAAAAAACTCTCACACACGATGTGGCAAAAGGAAGACTTGATCACCCAGTTTGACACCTCTGACAGAGAGGAGCAATATGTGTTATGATCATCAGAACACAAGTTTAAATAAAGACCCAACTGAGAAAAAAACATTTGCTGAATATTTATCTATTTAGTATTTGAAACAAAACCGAACATCCAAAACTGATATTTAGGAGTATGTGTAAGTATCTTTTAGAGATAAAACCTTAAATATGAATACAGAGTGTGTTTAAAAAGATGGAGACAGCAAAGAGGAAATAACACATTAATTTACATGTATAACAGTGGTACACTATTGTCACACAGATAATATCTTTCATCAAGTTCCTACATTTTGAACATAAACATGCAGCCTAAAGGTATGAGTTTTATCCTGAGGATGTTAAAACATAAAACATGCCAAACATTCCTATGGTGGCAAGTAAAAAAGCGATTACTAAATGTTGGCTTCAGAGGAACCCTCCTACCATGAGACTCTTGAGGAACATTGTGAATTCCATCAGTTTTATGGAAAAAATGCGGCTTCAAAAGGAGAAGGGAGAAGAATATTGGAGAAAATGGGATTTATACAAAGATAAAGAGTGGTAAATATATATTTTTTCATTAGAA
The DNA here is from genome assembly GCF_963584025.1 of Labrus mixtus. Taxonomy (NCBI): domain Eukaryota; kingdom Metazoa; phylum Chordata; class Actinopteri; order Labriformes; family Labridae; genus Labrus; species Labrus mixtus. Next base: position 29,415,206 of record NC_083620.1, on the reverse strand, counting down.
TGCACCATCCATTATGTACTGTACCTGTGCCTTTTACATTCTTGTATGTGATCTTATTCATACTGTTTTGCCCAAGTCCTCACTTGTTCTGTGTTTCTTGTAAAACAAACATGAAAAATAAAGTATATAAAAAAAAGTACTGCATCTTGCATACATTACATTCTGTATCTGACTTGAGATGTAACTTACAGTACAATAGGTGCAGTAGTAGTAATAGTAGTAACTGACAAATGAATTACCTGCAGTGCTCAGTTTGTGTGTCCGAGGGACTCTGTGATTTACCTCCTTCAGAAGAGACTGATGAGATACAAAGGAGGAAGAAGAGCTGCACCCACACACTGACGTGGTTACACACACACACACACACACACACACACACACACACACACACACACACTCAAATACGTTACAGTGTGTGACCTCCAGAGGACAGCAAAACATGCCTTTGTATTCAATTCAATTCACTGCTTCATTGGCATTCAAGTTTTAGAAACAGTTTTGTAAAAGCAGTAAAAGCACACACTCATCGAACACAAACATTTGTATTGTTATACAGATGATATATTGTTATACCTAATAGTCTCAGTTTTCAGAGGAACAGTGTGTTGCCATTTTACGCGACGATGGAGATGGTGCAGTTTTCAAAAGTTTGTTTTCTGGTAACTCTTTTCAGAACTTTGGGTTTTCAGTCATCCAAAACTCTGTTGTCATGTAAACGAACAGTTAAAACGTTACATATTCGGCTGAAATCATTGTGTGAACTCAGACTTTGTGGCATTTGGTTTTCCAATGCTTCTGGAAGAACCAGTGTTGAATGGTTTTGTGAAACCAACAATTATAGTTAAAAATGATCCTGCAGTAAAATACGGGGATAGATCAGTGTGAAATGCATCTGCATGAACTAGTCGTCTGTCTTGACGCCTGAATGTAATCGCTACAACTTCCCTACGGCCAGACATCCTGCTGCGCTTGATATTCTGCCAGGATGGTGGTCATGGCTGAACAAGAGGCAGGACACGTGGTTCAATTTATCAAAAATATGGTACGTTCATTACAAAAATTGATTAAAGGGCAGTTATAAAACACCAAACCCACACCTAAGGACGTTGAGGGAAAAAAGGGGACCTTGGCAGATGCTGAGGCTTACCAATGATGAGATGGGTCGACGAGGGGTGAGAGGGATTCCCAACAAAATAAAAGTGAAAAAGCGCCTCAATCACACGTGGCAGTCACTCACACACTCGACCCCATTGAAAGAAAGGCAACACAGACTCGCACATTAAGCAGGGATGAGACATATCATCCTGCTACAGAAAGAAGGCATGGAGGGTGTTTGCAAAAAATAAAATAAACAAGCTACCCGTTCAAGGTCAGGGGTCAGGGATGTGTTAAAAAAGCACTCAACAATTCCTGCAATCAGAATCAGAATTGGAATTTATTGCCAAGTACAATAACATACAAGGAATTTGATTTGATGTTTTAGTGAAAAACAATTGGTGCAAAACAAATAGCTCCAAGTCACAAGATCATAAAAGCGGTAGGCACTCAAGAAACTGGCTGAGGTGGAGCTGGGTTGAGTGTGTGTCCAAGTGTCTGAGTCCTCAGTGCATAACCTGTGAAGTAATCACTTCACGCTTCCCTCGACTCTCTGCCACATGCCCTCCCTGCTGTTCCTTCCCAAGGTTTTCCTGATACTCTACAGTTCTCCCGTCAAATAAAGGCAAAATGTTAAAAATATTGTAAGGAACTGGCTGAGGAGTTAAGGGAAGGGTGTTTCTGGATTTGGCTTGGAAGGAAGGATACCGGCTGGTGTTCCTTTATTGTGTCCTGAGGACCGTAGTGGAGTTGCAACGAGCAGCACGACCTGCAGACAAAAATACCATCCTGCTAACATGGTCTGAACACATTAAAACCTATACTGAAAGAAAATGTTAAATTTACTGATGTCAGTGAACACAATGTCTGTTCAACAAGACAACAACCTCTCTGTCATATTTTGCTGGTTAAAGAGGTTCTCATCCAACTTTTGTTGCTCCTTCTTTTAGCGAGCCCTCTGTGTACGTCCCCGAACACTTCTCCTCAGCTGGGCCCTGAAGGCTTTACAGAAGATGAAATAGATGAGCGGGTCCAGGCAGACGTTGAAGATAGACACCATGACGGTCAGCTCCTTCAGGTAGAAGAAGGCCCGCCCCCATGAGCAGTGCCTCATCAGGAAAGCGTACAGCAGGCGGACCAGGTGGTACGGGACGAAGCAGACGCAGAAGACGCTGACCAGCACCAACATGTTCCTGCGGGACTTGGCGAGCTTCTTGGATCCGGAGGACGCTTGCTGTCTCTGCTGTGCTTCTGACAGCCTGCGGGAGGTGCCATGGTAGAAGAAGATGAGGGAGACGAACACGATGATGAAGGCGGCTGCAGTGAAGATAATGATGAAATTGTAGAAGGGGCTGAGCTTTTTACTGTGCAGAACATCACAGCTCAATGTATTTGGAAGAGATGGCAGTGATGTATTGGCGAGGATAAACGACAGGGTGACGTAGGTGGTCATTATGGCCAAGAGGAGAACCCAGGTTACCGTTGAGATGATGTGGGCGGCTCGCACTGTCTGAAGGATGTGATTCCCTAAAGGATGGACGATCTTTAGATACCTGCAGAGAGAAGAGGCCGGTGTCAGTAGAATTCTCTTTATCAAAACTGTTGCCAGACACGATGATTACAAATAAATTATTTTCTCTTACAAAAAAAGAAATATCTCTTTGCAGTGTGCTCTACAGCAGTCACCTCTGCATCCCTCTCTCTAGCCTTTGGGCCAGGCCTCCCCAATAACATACATTTAAAGCAGTGAAGCTAAATAACTCTCTTTATTCATTTTATGTATTTTGATTTCACCAAGCAGCAGCCTCTGGTTTTGAAAAAAGTGAAGCCTGTGTGTAAGTACAAAAGTTTGCAGTTCATCGAGTCTGGCGTCCTGCAAATGCCAAGAAATTCCCTTTAGGTCTCAAATTAAAATGTCCACTTTAAGCAGCAAAAACTGTGTACCAGAAGTAAAACTACAGACTGTTAGTTGATGCATATTCTCGACACGTACCCGTAAGAAGAATCTCCTTAACATTACATGGAAACCTGCAGCAGCTGCAAAAAAGTATTGTTCAATCTCATTTGGAACAGAAAAATGTAAAAACCTGTGAATTACCCAATGAAACCCACAGATCTATTTTAGCGTCAGCTAGAAATCAAGATGTTGTCATCAAACCAACAATAAAATGGTAGCATACTTTAATGAACATGAAGTGCACTGTCTAAAAGCAGGGCACAAAATGTAACCGGATGTGTCTGACTATCTTTTGCTAGAATCTGGGCACTAAGGAAGCTGCATCACTACCAGAGATATGAAACCACTCCTACTGGCTGTGGCTGTTGTTTTAAAGCTCAGGTAGTGTCCCTCCTCTTGATCCAAAGCCAACAACTAGCTGATCTGTGGCACTGGAGAGGGCTTTGATGGCTTGACCACAAACCTTGATGTACTTAAGGAGCCTGGTGGTGGAACTGCCCACAAAGACTCTGCAGCTGACCTCAACAGGGCAGAGCCTTCCTTTCCAGCCATCTTGCTCAGCGTCGGCTGCCAGCTCGGCAAGTGTTGTCCCTTACCTAAAAATTCTCCTTTATGTTCAGATATCTGTTTTTATAGAGATTCAAATAAAGGTGCTTTATGTCTTTTGCGTCCTGACAAGTCCTACCTGTTTGCTGCGATGTAACCCATGAACAGGATGCTGGCGTACATGTTCAGGTAAAACGCAGAGGCGCCAAAGTTGCAGTAGACCCTGAACAAGGTGATTGAGCGGCTGGAGAAGTGGCTGATTCTTAAGGGGAGGCAGAGGGTGATTAGGTAGTCTGCAGCTGCCAGGTTCTTCAGGTAGATGGTCACGCTGTTTGATGTCTGCTGCTGGGCGCTGCAGAAGTAAAACCTCAGGGTGAATCCGTTGAGGACTAAACCCACCTAAGGAGGGAAAGGACTATATTGTTTTCCCAACACAGCTCAGACATAGAAAGATGAAATCTGAATATTTGAGACTCACCAGAAACACCAGACTGTAGACCACAGTGAAGTAAATACGGCCCGGCGTGTCAATTTCTTCACAGTGACCATTTGTCTGGTTGTTTTCTGAGGACAGGTTGAGGGACGGGGTCATTCCGATTTCTGTCATGGTTCGGGATGATCTCAGACAGATTCTGAAAATGGTGCAAACGTCATCAGACTGGGTTCACAAGTTTGTTTAAGCAAAGAGGAAAATGGCACATCACGAACAGACACGTGTAAACTAAAGTACTGAACAGGAAACCAAGGTTCACATTTATCAGATGTAAAAACAGTCATTGCTTTAAACCGATTCTTCAAAACCTGACTCTCTGAAGAGGAACAGCTCCCTAAAAATAAACCTGAAATAATGATAATCTTGTATCCTGTATTGTGCTACAGATCTTCTCAGTCTGGAATGCAGCTGTGAGACTGACTCTCTTAGTTCATTTTCAATGTCCATGTTTCATCTGTATGTTTTATTTTTGTGGATGCATCTGCAGAAAAAACTCTCACACACGATGTGGCAAAAGGAAGACTTGATCACCCAGTTTGACACCTCTGACAGAGAGGAGCAATATGTGTTATGATCATCAGAACACAAGTTTAAATAAAGACCCAACTGAGAAAAAAACATTTGCTGAATATTTATCTATTTAGTATTTGAAACAAAACCGAACATCCAAAACTAATATTTAGGAGTATGTGTAAGTATCTTTTAGAGATAAAACCTTAAATATGAATACAGAGTGTGTTTAAAAAGATGGAGACAGCAAAGAGGAAATAACACATTGAGATGTGATGAGATACAAAGGAGGAAGAAGAGCTGCACCCACACACTGACGTGGTTACACACACACACACACACACACACACACACACACACACACACACACACACACTCAAATACGTTACAGTGTGTGACCTCCAGAGGACAGCAAAACATGCCTTTGTATTCAATTCAATTCACTGCTTCATTGGCATTCAAGTTTTAGAAACAGTTTTGTAAAAGCAGTAAAAGCACACACTCATCAAACACAAACATTTGTATTGTTATACAGATGATATATTGTTATACCTAATAGTCTCAGTTTTCAGAGGAACAGTGTGTTGCCATTTTACGCGACGATGGAGATGGTGCAGTTTTCAAAAGTTTGTTTTCTGGTAACTCTTTTCAGAACTTTGGGTTTTCAGTCATCCAAAACTCTGTTGTCATGTAAACGAACAGTTAAAACGTTACATATTCGGCTGAAATCATTGTGTGAACTCAGACTTTGTGGCATTTGGTTTTCCAATGCTTCTGGAAGAACCAGTGTTGAATGGTTTTGTGAAACCAACAATTATAGTTAAAAATGATCCTGCAGTAAAATACGGGGATAGATCAGTGTGAAATGCATCTGCATGAACTAGTCGTCTGTCTTGACGCCTGAATGTAATCGCTACAACTTCCCTACGGCCAGACATCCTGCTGCGCTTGATATTCTGCCAGGATGGTGGTCATGGCTGAACAAGAGGCAGGACACGTGGTTCAATTTATCAAAAATATGGTACGTTCATTACAAAAATTGATTAAAGGGCAGTTATAAAACACCAAACCCACACCTAAGGACGTTGAGGGAAAAAAGGGGACCTTGGCAGATGCTGAGGCTTACCAATGATGAGATGGGTCGACGAGGGGTGAGAGGGATTCCCAACAAAATAAAAGTGAAAAAGCGCCTCAATCACACGTGGCAGTCACTCACACACTCGACCCCATTGAAAGAAAGGCAACACAGACTCGCACATTAAGCAGGGATGAGACATATCATCCTGCTACAGAAAGAAGGCATGGAGGGTGTTTGCAAAAAATAAAATAAACAAGCTACCCGTTCAAGGTCAGGGGTCAGGGATGTGTTAAAAAAGCACTCAACAATTCCTGCAATCAGAATCAGAATTGGAATTTATTGCCAAGTACAATAACATACAAGGAATTTGATTTGATGTTTTAGTGAAAAACAATTGGTGCAAAACAAATAGCTCCAAGTCACAAGATCATAAAAGCGGTAGGCACTCAAGAAACTGGCTGAGGTGGAGCTGGGTTGAGTGTGTGTCCAAGTGTCTGAGTCCTCAGTGCATAACCTGTGAAGTAATCACTTCACGCTTCCCTCGACTCTCTGCCACATGCCCTCCCTGCTGTTCCTTCCCAAGGTTTTCCTGATACTCTACAGTTCTCCCGTCAAATAAAGGCAAAATGTTAAAAATATTGTAAGGAACTGGCTGAGGAGTTAAGGGAAGGGTGTTTCTGGATTTGGCTTGGAAGGAAGGATACCGGCTGGTGTTCCTTTATTGTGTCCTGAGGACCGTAGTGGAGTTGCAACGAGCAGCACGACCTGCAGACAAAAATACCATCCTGCTAACATGGTCTGAACACATTAAAACCTATACTGAAAGAAAATGTTAAATTTACTGATGTCAGTGAACACAATGTCTGTTCAACAAGACAACAACCTCTCTGTCATATTTTGCTGGTTAAAGAGGTTCTCATCCAACTTTTGTTGCTCCTTCTTTTAGCCAGCCCTCTGTGTACGTCCCCGAACACTTCTCCTCAGCTGGGCCCTGAAGGCTTTACAGAAGATGAAATAGATGAGCGGGTCCAGGCAGACGTTGAAGATAGACACCATGACGGTCAGCTCCTTCAGGTAGAAGAAGGCCTGCCCCCATGAGCAGTGCCTCATCAGGAAAGCGTACAGCAGGCGGACCAGGTGGTACGGGACGAAGCAGACGCAGAAGACGCTGACCAGCACCAACATGTTCCTGCGGGACTTGGCGAGCTTCTTGGATCCGGAGGACGCTTGCTGTCTCTGCTGTGCTTCTGACAGCCTGCGGGAGGTGCCGTGGTAGAAGAAGATGAGGGAGACGAGGACGATGATGAAGATGGCCGCAGACAAGGTGTGGATGACTTTGTATAAGAGGCTGAGTTGTTCACTGTGCAGAGCGTCACAGCTCAGGGTATTTGGGAAAGATGGCAGTGATTCTTCAGTGAGGAGCGACTGGGTGATGTAGGTGGTCATTATGGCCAAGAGGAAAACCCAGGTTACCGCAGAGATGATGTGGGCGGCTCGCACTGTCTGAAGGATGTGATTCCCTAAAGGATGGACGATCTTTAGATACCTGCAGAGAGAAGAGGCCGGTGTCAGTAGATTACTCATAATCATCACTGTTGTCAGACACAAAGAACTGGCACAGAGGGAGGGGAACACTAGGGATGTTTTCAAAATCAACTTCTTCATACTATTATAGTACGTAGTATGTACGTGCAAACTACGTTCAACAGTAGTATGTAGTACGACAGACAACCGGTGGATATTTTGCAGTATGCCAGGCCCGGCTGAGCTGGTTTCTGGTCTTGGAATAGGAAAGTCAACAACAGCCCAGCTGATGTCAAACGCTGCTACTGCGTAGCATCCACTTAGTCTGAGAAAAACTGAGAAGTGATTCATTTAGATTTTCATGATTCTGAGAATCAAAAAATATAATTGGTGGTATCTTTGTGTGGTTTGGTCTGATTGCTATTATTTCCTCTTTTACGATGGATGTTGCTTTCCGTCATTTCAATCTCTGACCTGGTGCTTTGAATTGTGGGAATAAGTGCGCGAGGGAGACTGGTCTATTCTGTCGATTTTTTTACAGAATCAGTACGACATCCGGGTATTGTTGGCATACTGCAGATCTTGCATCTTGTTCACAAACTACATAATGCATTTTAGCCAAATGAGTATGAACTTCTAGTATAGCAAGCAGTTTTTGAAAACAGCCAGAGATTAAGTGCTCAAGGGGAGTGGAGACTGCTAAGCACAGGTGAGACACATCAGGTAATCACAGATGCCGCAGACACAGGAGGGAGGGAAGGAAGCAAGGGATCTGAAACAAGACAGTAAAACAGGAAACACAAGACATGAAACATGAGGATAACAAAAAAAAGGAACTTTACTCTCCTGGAGACGTGCCATGTTGTTCATATTTACAAGTTAATGGTTTTAATAGAGATGTTTATCTTTTAGGGTTAGACATTGTCCCGCACAAACACCCTTTCTCTCTCTCTCTAACATCTTCCACATGTTGGCAACTGGTCTCCCTGAACTCAGACCTGCTGCTGCATCCAGGTAAGAGCTTATCATAAATGAATATAATAACCTATCAACATGTAGTTAGAGTTCAGGTCTGTGCAATGTGTGGCCTTATGTTTCTTTGAACATATGTTGAACTAAGACATCATCACTTTCTGAGCGTTTGACAGAAGTTTGACAGAAGTTAATCTACAGGCTGCTTGTAAATGCTCGTACTCGAGACTGCAGCACCTTTGTCTCTATTAACAAACCACATCCTTATGCGTTTTAGATCACACAACCACAAGAATCGCACATCTTTATTCTGAAACGAAAAACCTGCCGCAGCTGAAACTATTTATTAATAGTCTTTATTCAGTGTATAGTTCAGTGTCAATGCATGCCCAGTGTTCAGTCTGATCTTGTTTTTCTGTGTCATGGTGTTCAGACAGCAGAACTGAGAGTCTGAGGGATTTTAACAGATAACAAAAATTCATGAGTTTCTTCACAGACGTCAACAGACCATCACATTAACCGCAGGTTTTACATTTCCAGATTTAACTATTTTATCATGAGAAATCTTGAGTCAAAATTTCTCAGCACTCGTCACTCATACTGGGAAGTAAAGACCTCATGAGCACAGAAAAAGTCAGAACTGAGAACTTTTGCTTCAAATGTAAAACGTTTAATAATTCCTGAAGTTGCATAAACTTTCTTATATTGTTTAGTGATTAAACTTGGTCAGCTCTACTAAATGAAACATAAAAAGCTCCATCTGTGAAAAAAACTGAATATTACAGCCCTTCTGTGTCAGCAGCTGTGTGTAAGTTCCATCTTAAGTGCTGGTGTAAAGTCTGATCCCAGCTGTCATTGGGCGAGAGGCGGCTTACAACCTGGACTGCTCGCAAGACAACCAGCCACACTCGCATTCACACTTACGGGCAATTAAGAGTCACCGTTTGAACTAATGAGCATGTCTTTAGACTGTGGGAGGAAGCGGGAGTACCCAGAGGAAGGAGAACAGACTCCACACAGAAAGGCCCGGGCGGACGGGGGATTCCAACCGGGAACCTCCACGCTGTGAGGAAACAGCATGCCTCCACACTAAACCCTTCGAGTAAACGAATTAGGTTCTAACTTAGGTTGTGTCATTGTTTGGTTACCACAGAGACGTAAAGTTTATCTTAACTAGAAGAGTGTGACGTCCAAACTAACCAAAACTTTGTTGCAGATATAAGGTATTAACTTGATGTGACCAATCAGTGAGCAGCAATTTTCTTCATGCAGTGTTTGTTCCAGTGTTTCCTCTCGTGTCTGCATAAGTCACTCCATGTTGTTGAGGTTCTGTCTGTTCCTACCTGTTTGCTGCGATGTAACCCATGAACAGGATGCTGGCGTACATGTTCAGGTAGAAGGCATTGGCGCCAAAGTTGCAGTAGACCCTGAACACGGTGATAGAGCGGCTTGCAAAATGGCCGATTCTGATGGGGAGGCTGAGGCTCATCAGGAAGTCTGCAGCTACCAGGTTCTTCAGGTAGATGGTCATGCTGCTGGACACCTGCTGGTGAGCGCTGAAGAAGTAAACCTTCAGGGTGAATCCGTTGAGGACTAAACCCACCTAATAAGGAAAAGGATCAGATGATGTACCAAAAAAAAATCTGCATGCTTTCTGCTTTCGGGAGACAGAAACCTGAGTGACTCACCAGAAACACCAGACTGTACACCAGCATGTAGAAAATATGTGCCGAGTTGTCGACTTGATCGCAGAGAGATGAGCTGCTGGTGTTCATCTGGTCAGATGCTGAGGACAGATTAAAGGATGGGAGATCTCCGATTCTTTCAAGGTCTGTCATGTTTCTGGATGTTGTGGGAGAGTTGAAGTCTGATCAGTCTGTATACAGGAAGTGGTTAAAACTGAAAAGGAAAAGATGGGTAACCTGCCCACTGACTGTAGATGGAATCTAACTAATCAGCTTAATCTGGTGCAGTGCATCTCCTGTCATTAAGTGAGATGAATGTATGTTCTACATGGTTCCTGACAAGCTAAACAATAAACTAAACGACAGCAGCAGCAGAGTAAACATAGATAGAACAGAAACACACGGGAACTAAAATTACACAACAGGTAACCAGAATTGTTCAACAATATGTGCTCTTTCAGAGTCAGTAAGAAACCTCTGAGGGAGGGGAGCTTTTTATCTTCATCATAAGAACATGTATTAGATTTTATTCTTTGGTTCATTTTCTTAATCCTGAAAAGAATAATGTAATTTAAATATGTATGTTATAATGTTTCCAATTGAAGAAAACATTTGTTGTATGCGTTAGCAAACTTTTACCAGTGAACAGCTTTCACTGTCTTTTTCTCTCAATATTAAAGGAGCAATACGTAACTCTGGCACCTAGTTATTACAATCTACAATGGAGTCCCCCAATCTACAATGGAGTCCCCCCCCCCCCCCCCCCCGAAACTGAAGGAGTCTCATACACATCCCAATCGTAAAAAAACCCAATCTCCTTTCCCTCTTATATCCGACTTCAGTGGTGACATACAATGTTTCTATGATGGATGTTTAACTGATGTCTAACATAAGGGTTGTAGAATAGTAAAGAAGCGAGTTACCTTCAGCGCTCATCTGTCTGCGAGTCAGTTTAAGTGTCTGTGTGTGAATGTCTGTTTCTCAATGCTCACTGCAATAAGATCTGAAGAGAGGCAGAGGAAGGAAGAAGAGCAGCCCGACCACACACACACACACACACACACACACACACACACACACACACACAAAATAGGAAATCACTCGCGACCACTACAGTCTTGTGCACGTACTTAAACTGTTGCATTAAGTTTTCTTCTAATTCTCTAACACAGGGTCCAAATGCATACATCCAACTGTGGGGGTTTCTGTCTTAGATTTATGTATCTCATTAACTCAAAGGGCAACACACAGGTCTCAGATACAAACACTTTCCAGATGTGGTCTCCACACCCTGAGAGGAGTTAACCTATGTCCCAGATATTTCAGATACCTCATTTTTCCCCCCTTTGAGACAAAAGTCTTGAAAAAGGGAAAAATTATACAATTATGATGTTAATTGGCCTCATAAGAATCACATAATAACACACACAGAATACTTATGATATACCCTTCTGTCCATGCTTAACCTTAGCAATATAGTAAATTTTGTGGAGTGTGAGAGTGAAAAACCCATCTGGTAGCCTTCTTTCTTTTTTATCCATCAAACAATCTAGACAGGAAAACTCTCTCACGGTCCCTCTGCCCCAGGCAACCACATATAGTACTCCAAACCAATTAAAAAGAAAAGGGTTCTGAAAACTTTATAGGATGATATATAAATGCATACACTTAAATCCTCAGAAATAAAACAAAAAAATTGTCCAAAGTCAGGCTGGTCGACCCATTGCACCTTCACATGGACCTTTCCCTACCTAACACCACTTTCCCTAAAGACCGATAAAGAAAGAAAACACCTGAGGCCTGGGCCGCTCAGACCACAACCTGGTGAGACTGCAGCTCATTTACATACCTATGGTAAAAAAAAAAAAAACCCACAACCAGGTATGTGAAGAAGTGGTCTAAGGAGGCCACTGAGGCGCTGCAGGACTGCTTCGACACCACTGACTGGGAGGTGCTGTGCAGCCCACACGGGGAGGACATCGACGGTTTAACCCACTGTATCACAGATTACATAAACTTCTGTGTTGAGAACACTGTACCCACCAAAAAAATACAGTGTTTCTCCAACAACAAACCCTGGGTGACCCCTGAGCTGAAAACCCTGCTCAATGAAAAGAAGAGGGTTTTTAGATCTGGAGATAGAGAGGAGCTGAGGAGGGTGCAGAAGGAGCTCAAGAAAAAAATCAAGGAGGGGAAAGCGAGCTACCGGGCAAAGATGGAGGAGCAATTACAACATAAAAATACAAGAGAAGTCTGGAGGGGCCTGAATAACATCTCAGGTCACAGCAGAGGTCGTGGGAGGGGCCCTGAAGCAGGAGACAGGGAGTGGGCAAATTAACTGAATCTGTTCTTCAACAGATTTGATTCTGCTCCCAACCCCACCCCCACCCACCAGAGTGCAGACCAGCCTGCTTCTCAGACACTCCATCTGAGTACCCTGAGTACCCTGCCACCCTCCTCAACAGCCCTCTCCTCCTCCTCAGACGACCCCCCAACAACCCCCTCCTCCTCCTCTTCCTCCGGCGGTCTCTCCATAACAGCTGATCAGGTGAGAAGTCAGCTGAGGAAGATCAAGGCGAGGAAGGCCACAGGTCCCGACGGCATCAGCTCCAGACTCCTGAAGGACTGTGCAGACCAGCTCTGTGAGGTCCTTCTGCACATCTTCAGCCTGAGCCTGAGACTGGAGAGGGTCCTGACTCTGTGGTGCCAGTCCCAAAGACATCTCACCCCAGGGAGCCTAACCACTTCAGACCTGTGGCCCTCACCTCTCACCTGATGAAGACCATGGAGAGGATCATCCTCAACAACCTCCGCCCCCTGGTGACTTCTAATCTGGAGCCGTCACCTACCTGCTGCAGAGATCCTGGACTCACCTGGAGAACACCGGCAGCACTGTGAGGGTCTCCAGTGCCTTTAACACCATCCAGCCTGCACTGCTCAGGGGGAAGCTAGAGAGGGCGGGAGTGGACCGTCACCTGGCTGCATCAGACTACCTCACCAACAGACCACAGTACGTGAGGCTTCAGGACTGTGAGTCTGACGTGGTGGTCTGCAGTACAGGGGCCCCTCAGGGGACAGTTCTCTCCCCTTTTCTCTTCACCCTGTACACCTCGGACTTCTGTTACAACTCTGGGAGCTGCCACCTGCAGAAGTTCTCCGATGACACAGCCATCGTGGGGTGTGTGTCTAAGGGGAGCGAGCAGGAGTACAGGCAGGTCATCATGGACTTTATCGACTGGAGTGAGCTCAACCACCTTCAGCTCAACGCCAGCAAGACAAAGGACATGGTGATTGACTTCCGCAGAAAGTCACCCCACACTGCACCGCTGAACATCCAGGGCTTGGACATCGAGAGGGTGGAGACGTACAAATACCTGGGTGTTCACCTCAACAACAAACTGGACTGGTCCCACAACACAGACGTCCTGTACAAGAAGGGCCAAAGTCGACTTCACCTGCTGAGACGACTGAGGTCCTTTGGAGTGTGCAGGACTCTGCTACAGACTTTTTATGACACTGTGGTGGCGTCTGCACTTTTCTATGCAGTGGTCTGCTGGGGAGGAGGGAGCACAGAGAGAGAGACAGGAAGAGACTGAACAGACTGGTCAGGAGGGCCAGTTCTGTCTTAGACTGTCCTCTGGACTCTGTAGAGGAGGTGGGTGAGAGGAGGATGTTAGTGAAGCTGACATCCATCATGGACAACCCCTCTCACCCCCCCACTGTGGGGGCCCTGAGCAGCTCCTTCAGCAGCAGACTCAGACACCCACCCTGCAAGACAGAGCGCTACCGCAGCTCGTTCATCCCATCTGCAGTCAGACTGTTTAATCAGACTCTTTAACAGCATCACCACCTCATGCTACACACTGTGTGTTTTATTAATAACAATAACTCTTTCCTGTGTAGTTACTGTGTAATTTTACATTATTGTATTTTTATATTTAACTGATGTAAATATGTTTGATTTGATTTTAACTTCTATTTTTATTTTTAATAATTGTATTCCCGTCCCCTGTTTTCTGGAGCTGCTGTAAAGCACAAATTTCCCCCACGGGGATCAATAAAGTTTATCTTTATCTTCAGTCTCTGTGTTTCTTCCCCTCTGTGTCAGTTCATTGTCATTTGTAGTTATGTCAGATGTTTTCCTTGTGCTCCCAGTGATTCCTCGTGGCTACCTCTGCATTTCGTCTTTTCAAGAAAGTAAGTTTTTGTTTAAATAAATATTTTTATTTACTGCACTTGGGTCCAGTTCCTGATTTTCCAGTCCCATGACAAGAAATAAGTATGCCTTACCAATATTATTATATTTTAAGCCTCTCTCCCTCATAATGTCAAAAACATGCATTAAAAGATAACTGTGGGTCTGCGAACGTGAGAGGGAGAGAGAGCTATACGGGTGAGCGAGAGTCGGGGAACGTGTCATTACGTATATAAGTGAACGGACAAGAAACAAAAAGTGAAATTGATCATCTGCTGTACGGTTTACATGTTAACCAGTGAAGTGAACTACATGTGGTATTTTTCTGGATCTCTCTAAAGCATCCGATGCTGTAAATCATGAAATTTTACTAGCTAAACTATATAGATATGGATTTAATGGAAATGTCCTGAAGTGGCTCAGTAATTATGTATATAACAGACAGCAGTATGTCAACATAAATGGTGTAGAGTCTGAGAGAACTATGATGCAGTGTGGGGTCCCACAAGGGTCCATTTTAGAGCCGTTACTGTTTCTCATATACATTAACGATCTTGAAACAGTATCAAACACAATATGCTCAGTGTTATTTGCAGATGATACTAATTTACTTGTCTCCAATAAAAATTTGTCAGAACTCATGAATGAAGTAAATAATGGCCTTCTTGCATATTCAAAATGGTTTAAAAAAAAAAGTTGGCATTAAATGTGAAAAAATCTAACTTCATGATATTTGCTGGAAAAATGAAATACAACTCTGAAATGGTGAAGTTGTATATAAATGATGAAGAAATGACTAAAGTAACATCAACAAGATTCTTAGGGATCTTAATTGATGAGAAACTTACATGGAAAGATCACATCAGCTTTGTCTGTAGTAAAGTTACAAAATCTCTGGGGATTATTGTTTTGAATTTGTGGTTTTTTACACTCTTCTTGTATCTCAACATTATATTACAGCCTAATATATCCGTATCTTACTTATTGTAATATTGTATGGGCCACCACTTTCCAAACATATCTTCATAAAATTCTATTACTCCAGAAACGTTTTGTCAGAATGGCAACTTTTTCCAAGTCCTGTGATGCAACCTCCCCTCTTTTTCTGAAGTGTAACATATTTTACAATCTTTGATATTAATATTCTTCAAATAAGTAGCTTTATTTTTAAAGTTAAATACAAGAGTGCAAACTTGCCAGAAAGCTTTAAAGCATTTTTAATTTTTAATTCTCAAGTGAACTATTACTCAACTAGACAAACCAATAACCTCTACCTACCAATGTGTCGTACATCTCGAGGACTCAATAAGACACAGGTGGAGTCAAATTATGGAACACGCATCTTTATTTACTTGATGATTTTTTGTCTTTTTCTAGATACAAATTGAGACTCAAATGTGTTGACGTCAGAAAGATTTGTAGTGAATAGTGAATTGTCCTGATTTTGTTATATTGTCTACATACTGTATGTCCTGTTTTGCTCTATTTTTATGTTTTCAATGTTTGTATGTCATTTTCAATCGGGTACATTTTATTTGTGATATTAAATATTCTTACTTTGTTATTTTTACTGTATTTTATTTTAACTTTGTTTAATCTGTTAAAGTGAGGTTTTGAGATAAGCCCTCATGGGTTTCTACCTCACCTGCACATGTGTTTTATTTCTTATTAGTTTTAATTTTCTGTTTGACTCTTGCTGTGCAAAAATGTGCAAATAAACAAAAAAACAGAAAAAAGAAACAAAAAACAGTGCAGAGCTATTGCCTTTGGACTCTTCAATAAGCTTTGAAAAATAATTCATCTTAGCCCTGCGTAGTTCAGCTACAACTTTGTTTCTTAAGCCAGTATAAATTAAATGATCAGTGTTAGTTTTAGAGATAAGACATTTTGTAAGAGCAAAGTCACATCTTTTCATTAATTGCCAAAGGTCTTGACTAAACCATGGGAGCGAGTTTGTTCTTGGTCTGCCCTTCCATGTTTTAGTGTGTTTGTCAATTAATCCAGTGATAGCTGTTGTAAAATTATCACAGCATTTGTCCACGTTATGTGTTTCTGTTACTGTGGACCAGCCATTTGCATCAAGTCCCTTTCAAATTCTGCCCTTTTCTGATTTGGGATGCCTGATTTAATGGATTTAGTGTCCTTTTTAGCATGATGAACCATTCTTTTCTTAGTCAGCTTCCTAACCACTAGTGTCATATTATGATCTGATAGGCCTGTGATCAGATTGTAAATTCTAGTTATTCTGTCTGTCCTGTTTGTGAAAACAAGGTCAATTAGACTTTTACTTGTCTTCATTATTCTAATAGGTTTATCTATTATTTGGTTATAATTAAATTTTGTAGCCAGTGTTTTCAGTTTTCGTTTAGCAACTTTATCCATCCAGTTTATATTGTAGTCCCTAAGCAGAATTGATTCAGAGGAACAATTCGATATTATGAGCAGTTTTTTCAGTTCATCATAAAAACGTACATCAAGTGAAGGCGGGTTATACAAAACAATTACATTAAAATTAATTTGTGGTGACAGAATAACATTCACCCCCAGGCATTCAAGATTACAGTCCAGCTGTATTTCTGTACCTCTAAAATGATCTCGAATGTATATCAGAACCCCCCTTCCTCTCCCCGTTAATCTGTCTTTCCTAAAGCAAGTGTATCCTGGAATGTTTATGAGGTTGGATGGTATGTCACTTCGAAGCCAGTGAGACATAAAAAGTCCAAGTTTGAGTCCACAAGCAGGTTCTGTATTTGGTCTATTTTGGGCAGAAAGCTTCTAATATTAAGGTGACCACCAAAAATACCTTTAGGTTTACATACACTGTCCCAGACCACCTTAGCATGATTCACAGTTTGAAAATACAGATGCTGACATTGTTTTATCACGGCGCAGTTCAATTGAGTTCCATTATGGACTCTAGCAAAATACAAAGGCATGTTTTACTGTCCTCTGGAGGCCACACACTGTAACGTATTTGAGTGTGTGTGTGTGTGTGTGTGTGTGTGTGTGTGTGTGTGTGTGTGTGTGTGTGTGTGTGTAACCACGTCAGTGTGTGGGTGCAGCTCTTCTTCCTCCTTTGTATCTCATCAGTCTCTTCTGAAGGAGGTAAATCACAGAGTCCCTCGGACACACAAACTGAGCACTGCAGGTAATTCATTTGTCAGTTACTACTATTACTACTACTGCACCTATTGTACTGTAAGTTACATCTCAAGTCAGATACAGAATGTAATGTATGCAAGATGCAGTACTTTTTTTTATATACTTTATTTTTCATGTTTGTTTTACAAGAAACACAGAACAAGTGAGGACTTGGGCAAAACAGTATGAATAAGATCACATACAAGAATGTAAAAGGCACAGGTACAGTACATAATGGATGGTGCATTCTAATGAAAAAATATATATTTACCACTCTTTATCTTTGTATAAATCCCATTTTCTCCAATATTCTTCTCCCTTCTCCTTTTGAAGCCGCATTTTTTCCATAAAACTGATGGAATTCACAATGTTCCTCAAGAGTCTCATGGT
Source organism: Labrus mixtus (assembly GCF_963584025.1). Classification (NCBI taxonomy): domain Eukaryota; kingdom Metazoa; phylum Chordata; class Actinopteri; order Labriformes; family Labridae; genus Labrus; species Labrus mixtus. The sequence goes on along the minus strand of NC_083620.1, from coordinate 29,397,620 downwards.
AGGAGGGTTCCTCTGAAGCCAACATTTAGTAATCGCTTTTTTACTTGCCACCATAGGAATGTTTGGCATGTTTTATGTTTTAACATCCTCAGGATAAAACTCATACCTTTAGGCTGCATGTTTATGTTCAAAATGTAGGAACTTGATGAAAGATATTATCTGTGTGACAATAGTGTACCACTGTTATACATGTAAATTAATGTGTTATTTCCTCTTTGCTGTCTCCATCTTTTTAAACACACTCTGTATTCATATTTAAGGTTTTATCTCTAAAAGATACTTACACATACTCCTAAATATCAGTTTTGGATGTTCGGTTTTGTTTCAAATACTAAATAGATAAATATTCAGCAAATGTTTTTTTCTCAGTTGGGTCTTTATTTAAACTTGTGTTCTGATGATCATAACACATATTGCTCCTCTCTGTCAGAGGTGTCAAACTGGGTGATCAAGTCTTCCTTTTGCCACATCGTGTGTGAGAGTTTTTTCTGCAGATGCATCCACAAAAATAAAACATACAGATGAAACATGGACATTGAAAATGAACTAAGAGAGTCAGTCTCACAGCTGCATTCCAGACTGAGAAGATCTGTAGCACAATACAGGATACAAGATTATCATTATTTCAGGTTTATTTTTAGGGAGCTGTTCCTCTTCAGAGAGTCAGGTTTTGAAGAATCGGTTTAAAGCAATGACTGTTTTTACATCTGATAAATGTGAACCTTGGTTTCCTGTTCAGTACTTTAGTTTACACGTGTCTGTTCGTGATGTGCCATTTTCCTCTTTGCTTAAACAAACTTGTGAACCCAGTCTGATGACGTTTGCACCATTTTCAGAATCTGTCTGAGATCATCCCGAACCATGACAGAAATCAGAATGACCCCGTCCCTCAACCTGTCCTCAGAAAACAACCAGACAAATGGTCACTGTGAAGAAATTGACACGCCGGGCCGTATTTACTTCACTGTGGTCTACAGTCTGGTGTTTCTGGTGAGTCTCAAATATTCAGATTTCATCTTTCTATGTCTGAGCTGTGTTGGGAAAACAATATAGTCCTTTCCCTCCTTAGGTGGGTTTAGTCCTCAACGGATTCACCCTGAGGTTTTACTTCTGCAGCGCCCAGCAGCAGACATCAAACAGTGTGACCATCTACCTGAAGAACCTGGCAGCTGCAGACTACCTAATCACCCTCTGCCTCCCCTTAAGAATCAGCCACTTCTCCAGCCGCTCAATCACCTTGTTCAGGGTCTACTGCAACTTTGGCGCCTCTGCGTTTTACCTGAACATGTACGCCAGCATCCTGTTCATGGGTTACATCGCAGCAAACAGGTAGGACTTGTCAGGACGCAAAAGACATAAAGCACCTTTATTTGAATCTCTATAAAAACAGATATCTGAACATAAAGGAGAATTTTTAGGTAAGGGACAACACTTGCCGAGCTGGCAGCCGACGCTGAGCAAGATGGCTGGAAAGGAAGGCTCTGCCCTGTTGAGGTCAGCTGCAGAGTCTTTGTGGGCAGTTCCACCACCAGGCTCCTTAAGTACATCAAGGTTTGTGGTCAAGCCATCAAAGCCCTCTCCAGTGCCACAGATCAGCTAGTTGTTGGCTTTGGATCAAGAGGAGGGACACTACCTGAGCTTTAAAACAACAGCCACAGCCAGTAGGAGTGGTTTCATATCTCTGGTAGTGATGCAGCTTCCTTAGTGCCCAGATTCTAGCAAAAGATAGTCAGACACATCCGGTTACATTTTGTGCCCTGCTTTTAGACAGTGCACTTCATGTTCATTAAAGTATGCTACCATTTTATTGTTGGTTTGATGACAACATCTTGATTTCTAGCTGACGCTAAAATAGATCTGTGGGTTTCATTGGGTAATTCGCAGGTTTTAACATATGAAACAGAAGTTCTGTTTTTTCCGTTGCAAATTAGGTTTTTGCTTGCTCATGTCATAGTAAGGTGACAGAAGTGTGCTCATTAAAGAACAACCTTACAGTCTCATGTCTGCAGTCGGACCACCATGACAGATTGAAACAAGATACTATTAATTTCAAAGTGTACTGGACGACTGGACTCTAACGTCGTTTAACAGACTATACTCTGTTTCAGCTGCTGCAGGTTTCAATGTAACGTTTAGGAGATTCTTCTTACTGTCACGTGTACCTAAAGAATATGCATCAACTAACAGCCTGTAGCTTTACGTCTCCTTCTCTACAACTGAGTAATTTAGCTGGTGACGCTTGAGTTTACGGGAGAATAAGTTGACTGGACGATCGATAGCCCCCTTTCCTTCCTGCAGCAGTACCGCTCCGGCACCAACTCCACTTGCATCCACCTGAATTTTAAAGGGTTTCTCAAAGTTTGGAGCTCCAACCAACTTTTTCTAAATCACTACAAAACAATCAACTTACAGATTTGTTGTTGTTATCCCAGGCGAGCCCCCATTTGTTACGACCAGTTCGTGTAGGCCCTAACATTCAATGGAGGTCCACACAGTCAACTTGCTTCTAAGGTATAGTGTATTCCAAACAACACAAATATACAAGGGCAGAAGGTAGTTAGTCTGGGCTGTCCAGAGGAAGAAAGGCAGAAAGCTGTGGCAGCCTGTCTTATATGCCCTGCTACTCAGGTGAAGCCCATGTGCAATCCCCAGGTAGGTGGGCGGGTCTCCCAACAACCAGCAGGCATGCCACCACCAACCACCAGATGATGCCAAAACAACAACAGCACCATGCAAAACACCATGGCCAGGGCTGTCACAGTACACAGTGTGGAATAATGAAAAAATAAACGTGTTTATTTCTGCTGCGTAATGTGGACATTTTAAAGGGAATTTCTTGGCATTTGCAGGACGCCAGACTCTGAACTGCAAACTTTTATACTTACACACAGGCTTCACTTTTTTCAAAACCAGAGGCTGCTGCTTGGTAAAATCAAAATACATAAAATGAATTCACGTGATTTCAGTTCGGAAAGTTATAACAACAGCACAAAAAAGCACTGATGCTACGAAGATGATCAGTGAAATGTTACTGTTAAATTATATTTGAGCAAAAAGTTGATGTGCAAAAAAAAACATATTTTGCCCGCCATGACGATTCTGACGGCAAGTCGGGCACCTTATTCCTTTCCGAGTTGTTGTTCCGACTTCAGCAGGTGTTCATGTGCATTTTACAACTCAGAAGCTTGTTTTTCCGATGTGTCCGACACCACAGCATAGTTCATGGTGAACGTGAGAATAGTAGATCTCCTCTCATGCTTTTGAAAACAAATGTTGCAGTGAATTGACTTGAATTCAAAGAAGTATTTCAATGCCCTTGGAGGTCATATTATGTAGCTTTACAGAAATAAAGGAAACACATGAGTAAATAAAAAAGGATCAACTGTACCTAGTTTATAGGTAGGCACAACAAACACTGACACTTCCTGTAAAAGTTTTAAAAAGATTGCAATATAACAACACACTGTGACCACCAGAGGGTGATGTAATGTCATGAATATATAAACACACTGAAGTTAGTCATCTGTGCAAAAAGAAATTATAAAGACAAGAGCAGATGGTGTTGTTTTATCATTGGACTAGTTGAGGGCAGTGAATTAACATGATTGTGACTTACTGTAACTCCTCAGAATAGAATTACTTTATTGAACCCAAACTGGGAAATTGTGGCGTTAGAGCAGCAGGTTATCCAAACACACAATATGAGTAAAAAACACAATAAATATTAAATACAAAGTAAATAAGCACTAAAGATATCAAAACTAAGAATGAGAATATATACATCCAGTATTTAACTAAGCATTACTAGTCTTTATTAAGAAAAGATTAAATACAACATACTTTGCTGGAGGTAGACGTAAATGTATTGACATAGGGAGATGTGCAATCAGTGATACATAAGTTAAAGTGCAGGAGTGGAGACATCATCAGCAGAAACTATTCAATATAACTGTGAGTAGACAGACAAATGAAGTGAACATGAGTGCAGGGATAATTTGTGAATGTAACATGTGCAGAACAGATGACAGTATGGAGAGACAGATATTATCATGATGACAGTTCTCTGCTCGCATGAGGTGAGCTGTTGTACAGAGTTATGGCCTTTGGTAAGAAAGATTTCCTGTATCTGTTCCATGTTACTGTATCAGTTAGGGTAGAACCCCTTAAAGGTAAACTTCCTCAATAAGACGCAAATAATAAAGATGTTCCTGTAACTCAATTTAATATCTCTGACAACATCCTTCTTTTTGTTAAATGGAACAGCCCTTTTTGTGTGTGTAGACAGCGCTCTACAATGTTTTGAATTTGGACCGCAGTACCCAATTTAAACACTAGGTGTCAGAGTTACATATTGCTTCTTTAATATTGACATAATGCTGATATCGGTTGATTGTGAAGGGGACTTTTTGAAAATCTGATAAAAGCTATTATTAATGTAATGTATGTTGCAGCTTTCAGCAAGCTATTTTGACTATGTGTGTATGTGTATACTTATGTACCCATCTCACTGGGGACTTTGGTTTAATTATATATTCACCAAACGGGGACAAGCTGATTGAAGTCCCATCTTTAAGATTCGAGATTCAAAAAGCTTGTGGCAGACAATGACCTTTGGTTAGAGGCTCAAACACCATAAAAACCTTCACACCAATTAGACTCACATTAAATCATACGTTCCATAAATAGGTAAAAGCAATTCAAAAGCAAGGCTCCACAGGTAGAGTACAAAATGAAGGTTCTGTCACAGTACCTGCTCCATGACTTCAGTTTGCATGAGGTTTGCTCACCTGCATTGCATCTTTAATCAACTTAACCTACAAGAGCCCTGCACCAACAGTCAGTCGTTGTGCCATTCATGGTTTGTTAAGTCACACGCCCAGCTCCAGTTTAGCCTTGTTAAATACCTGAAGAGTTTGTTTCGTTGCAGGACCTTCTTCTTCCAATTCTGCATCACTGACAACAAAGCCTGCCAGCCAGTTACCTCCAGCTGACTGCCTCACCCCCAGCCCTGGACACCTCCCTCCTGCACGTTTCTAAATAAAGTTATTTTTGACACCTTACCTGTTGGTCTGCATTTGGGTTCAGCCGCATATGTGACAGGTTCATTCAGTCCCATTCAGTGCACAGGCAGGCGAAAAAACATGAGGGAGGACACAAAGGGATTAAATACACAGGCAATCAGGGGACAACAAGATGCAGGTGAGTTTAATCAGGGCGGGGCTGACACGCAAAGCGGGAAAAATGAGGAGCAGGATCTGAAACACAGAGACAAGGGTAGGTAACAAAATAAAACTGAAAATGACAATAATTAAAAACTACAAGAAACTAAACAGATAGGGAACATTTGTGGGGTCCCCTATTGGAAAAGCTTTAAAGGTCACATATCCTCCTCTTCTTCTTCTTCTTCTTCAGTGTAAATAAGTCTCAGATCTCCCCAAAACATGTGTGTGAAGTTTCTTGTTCTAAATCCTCTCTGATCCTGTATTTGATCATGTCTATAAACCCATCTATTTCAGCCCTGCTCAGAACAGGCTGTTTCTGTGTCTGTACCTTTAAATATGTAAATGAGCTGTGTCTGACCACGCCCCCTCTCTGGAAGGACTTGGGTGTAATCAGTGCTTTCTCGCTCCATGTCCTATTGTTTACAGTGAGAAGGCAGACTCAGAGGGCAGAACAAACACCTAGCTGTGGGAGTGTCACCCACCTGGGGGAGGGGCTACTGCCCTTTGTGATGTCATGAAGGGAAAATCTTCAAACGGCCTGTTTGAGAACACATTTTCTGAAAAGTGGAGCAGGCAGAAGACGGAGAGGATGGACTTTTCTCATCATTGGGGGGTTTGTAGACGGACTAGAGACACATGTTAGAGTTAGAAAACCTTGGTAAAGTGTATTTTGCAATATATATTACTCTTTAAAGCATCTGTGTGTGTGTGTGTGTGTGTGTGTGTGTGTGTGTCCGCGTGTCCTTCCTGTTGACATGTAAATAATGAGTCATGATCTCAATAGTGTCAGTGTGCAGCTCTTCTTCCTCCCTCTTCTCATCAGTCCTTCCTGATGTGAACGCTGAAAAAGGAAGTGGGTCACAGACACACACGAGCTGCGACGCGAACAGGTGAGCACTGCAGATAATTATGTTTTCTGCACTTCTACAGAACAACAAACATGGGTTAAACCTTAATGATAGAAATACTGCAAGCTACAGCTCATGTCAAATACAGAATGTAAATTTGTCTTTTTCTGAATGTAAGACATTGTTGTTTCATCATTGATTTAAGGCTGCTTATTCAGTTTTTATCAAGTTTTTTGTATTCTGTATTCAGAAGAAAAACACTTAACACCTTACTCTCTAAAGATTGTTGTTACACATTTCTGGTGTATTTGTCAAAGAGGGTTGATGTGTCCTTTTAAAAAACATCATCAGGGTAAAACACGCCTTGAGGATGCACGTAGGATAGGTAGTAACTTCATAAAAGAATCTCACCTTGTGTCTACATCGATTTCTGCCAGAGTGTCGTACTTGTTTTCATTGTCAAACATGAGAGGAAAATGTCTGCATGGTGGGAGTCTGACATCGAAAGGAGTCGTGAAACAAACATCGGTATCGTCTTTCCGGTAATTGATATTTTAATAGATAGTTATCTCCTCTCTGTCAGAGGTTTTTAGGTACAGTAACTGACTGCTGAACACAGACTCACCGCTGGTTTCATACAACAGTCTATTGCATGAAGCAGTATGTTTCAGGTATATGCTTAAAGGTTTAATATGCGACTTTTAGAGAAGGGGTCCAGTAAATGTTGCACTTCAGCACCAGTCTCTCAATCCCAAAACAAAGCTGTCCTTTCAGCGCACCGCCTCCCCTCCTCCTCCACCACCCCTCCTTTAGTGTTCTGACCAACTGCAACCATTTCAACGACTGATATTCATTCAGATACGCAGCAAAAGTTGATTCATTTCTCATTTCTTTCCTTCTTAAGTAAAAAAGTCTTATATCCAGTTTGGAAATTATTTTGGTTCTCCTTGAATTGTACTCTTGAACTCGATGAACTTCTGCCGCCATGCCTTAAAGTCAGGGTTGGTAATTTTCTCCAGATCCACTTTTTAAGATTTTGGTTGAAATTGTCTTTATGTCCTGACAGAAATTAATAACTCATGTTCTCTGAAAAAGGAACAAAGAAAATCCATCATCTGTATCAGTTTGTAAGTCTGTAAAAACTTTGACCAATGTCTGCCACGAGGTACCAATCTGATGAACCAATCAGACGCCTCCCTGTCTCCCTGCTCGCTCTCTATCTCTTGTGTGCTCTAGCCCACACTCAAAGCTTGAGCTGAGGTCCGCTTCTGGAGCAACGACACTCGTGCTTTTAAGTGAGGGGGCGTGGCTTTAGAGGGCGCACAGAGGGGAGGGGGAGGGGGTGCAGACGAAGCACTGAGGGAATGCTACTTTCAAAATCATGCTAGTTTTAGAAAATTACCAACCCTGCCTTTAACTAACAAGCGTCCCTGAGTTGGCGGGGCCGTCTCTATTCCCCCACATGGTTACAGGGCTAACGATTAGACTAGGAGGGGTTCACTTAAAAAATTCTGAATGAAAAATGTTTGGGACTCACAGTACGGAAAACAACGAACCGCAGAGGGAGTTTGACTTCATTCTGTTTTAGGATATCTTTTATTTCTGCTAAATTAATCTTTAAAATTGCCCATAAAAAAAACCTGTAAAATGTTCAAAAACTATTCATCTGTGAAGGGATTTTAAGGATTCAGAGATAGAACAGGAAACTGTAGCAGCCATTTACTTACTTCCTAATTGTTCAATGCAGAGATAGTCATTGTTATGTCACCAACTGGTTTGTGAACTTCCGCTTTACACCTTCTGTTTGGCACTTTTGAGCATTGTCTTCCAGCCAGCCAGAAGTTACCTTTTTGCTGCACACCTATTGTCAGTGGGCTCTGGTCTGAATCATGGCCCAGTTGGTTCCATAATGACCTACAGTTTAGTCTGTGTTCACACTGGGGGGCATTTACAAGCGGACCAACATGTGTGATGCACTTGGAGAATGCTCTCTAGTTGGTCAGAATTTCTTGTGGTAGTAATCCCTGAAGTAAGCAAAGACTAGTTGACTCCTGATTGGCTGTGGTTGCTCCAAAGACACTTTACAATTTCTAAACAGACAGGCGACGACACTGATAGATGTCGGCTCTGCACATTGGTTTTTGTAAAGTTTGAATTGATCACTGTTTGAAAATGAGGCGCAACTGCCGCTGTAAAATAATGACTTCATGTAGGCGCTCATCGAGACAGTTCAGGAGAAGGCGCGTGTTAATCCGAGCGAGTAGGCTACATTTCGGTGTTCCTGTTTGCTGTTGAAAGTTGTGACCTTATAAAGTCATCTGACCAAATCTCTATGAGCAACTGCAACGTCTGTCCACGATTCCTCAGGCTGCCTTTGTGGTAGTTAAAGGCCGACAATCCTACCCATAATGCACTGCGTGACTGGCTACAGTAGCTTGTTTAATCCATCAAAGCACAGTGCCTCATGCAGTCCGGTCAGATTGAGGTTGGTTCTTGAAACGAACTACACCGGAGTCCGAAATAAAAGATCAGCAGGTGTCATGGCACGCCCTCTCTCTAAGAGCCCACAGGCCACCAACAAACTGTAGAGTTACAGATGCTAACAAGCTAACTTAGCATCTCTTCAGTCTGTAACCAGCTTCTGTTGAGCGTACAGGAGCAGATTCTAGACTTCATCTGGAGTCTTGGTTTGCCCAGCCCCTCTGGTTACCTGTTGTGTATTTTAGTTCAGAATATTCCTGTTGCTGCTGTGGTGATATGTCACTTCCTCTAAGCTTTTACCACTTCCATTTTCAAATGCTCCTTCAGCTCTCCTGGGCTATTCGGAAACATTTGGAGCATGGAAGGAAATGGACTGTCCAACCGCACAAACATCAACGGGTCGTCGCACTGCGATCAGGTCAAACCTTCAGCCGACCTTTTCTTCACTGTGGTCTACAGTCTGGTGTTTCTGGTGAGTCTCAAATACTCAGATTTCCTCTTTCTATGTCCTTCGAAAGCACTCTGATTTCTTGGTACATCAATCTGATCGTTTTCCGCCCTTAGGTGGGTTTAGTCCTCAACGGATTCACCCTGAAGGTTTACTTCTTCAGCGCTCACCAGCAGGTGTCCAGCAGCGTGACCATCTACCTGAAGAACCTGGTAGCTGCAGACTTCCTGCTCACCCTCAGCCTCCCCTTAAGAATCGGCCACTTCGCCAGCCGCTCTGTCACCATGTTCAGGGTCTACTGCAACTTTGGCGCCTCTGCGTTTTACCTGAACATGTACGCCAGCATCCTGTTCATGGGTTACATCGCAGCAAACAGGTAGGACTTGTCAGGACGCAAAAGACATGAAGCACCTTTATTTGAATTTCTATAAAAACAGATATCTGAACATTAAGGAGAATTTTTAGGTAAGGGACAACACTTGCAGAGCTGGCAGACAGTGTGTTTATCTAATTCAAAGCAGCTGGTTTTATCTAAAAAAAAAAAAAACAGGCTAACTTCATTTCAATGAAGGCAAGAGGACAGTATGGAAAGCATTCCAGTTTGTCTTTTTAGTCAAAGTTGAATTGACGAGTCACATTTAAGCAAAGCAGTCCATGGAGAGCAACAGAAGCTGAATACATCGCCCGAAATGTAATTCAAGAAGTTATCATTCACCATGTGACAGCGGTTTAACTCTTTATGCATCACTATGCAGATTTTTACTGACAAAAATCTGGTCGTGGACATTGATTCTTGACTCAAACTTTTCTTTAGCATTACTTCTACCCGCTAAATACCGAATGAAACTTTGGCCAGTGAAGGGCAGCCAGAAGGCGACTAGCCATTTTCCATTTACTTATGTTTACAGACCTTTACACCTCATTGCTCTGTAGGAAAAGAATAGTATGTGAGCAAGTAAATGGACATGAGTTTATATAGCACTTTTCTAGTCTTCTGACTACTCAGAGCTCTTATACACCGCAGGTCACACCGATACATTCACACACTGATGGCTATGTAGTGAGACCATTTGAAGTAATGAATCCCATTAATTGGTATTCATATGCCGCCAAGGCAGCGGGGTTAAGTGTCTTGCCCAAGGACACATCGGATGTGTTGCTGCAGGAGATGGGGATCGAATCCTCAACCTACCGGTTGAGAGACGACTCTACCACCTGAGCTACAGCGACCCTGTGGTGTGTGCTGCTTCACTACAAAGTCACACCTACAACTACTGGCCTGGCAGGTGTATTACAGTGTTCATAGGAATTTTCTGCACAGCGGTTGTTTTCAAAACATTGTCGTCTGAACGTGAAACATTTTTGAAAATGAAAATCAAGTCCCATGTATGGAAGCTGGGGCCCTCCAGGCGGGTGGTCTGGGTTATGTTCCAACCTGTGGCTCTTTTCTCCACTTTCTCTCTCCAGTTTCTGACTATATCCACTGTCCTGTCTCTAAATAAATCTTAAAACGCCCAAAAACAATCCTTAAAGGCAGGGTTGGTCATTTTCTCCAGATACACTTTTTTAAGATTTTGGTTGAAACTGTTCAACCCTGCCTTTAAATGTACAGGCTGCAGTGTTGTGATGGCTCTCCACATGGACTTAAAATGTTTGATATATGTGAAGCAAACATTTCAGGAACAAAGAGGCTAGTGACAAGTCTAAAAACCTCAGACTATCAGTTCTGTTCACTGACCACAAGGACAAACTGAAACAAGACCAGAGTCTGAATACAAAGTTTACTGAGAAACTGAACTTTACATTGTTCAACAGACTATAAATATTTGGCCTCAGCTGCTGCAGGTTTTCATGTCATGATAAGGAAGTGTGATCATTTGGTCATGTAAGCTAAAAAAAAACACAAAGATGTGGTTTGCTGCAGTATCGAGTAGATGTAACCCTTACCCTATCCCCTGCAGCGAATGCTGATTTAACCGATATCTGACGGTCCTTTTTATTTAACTGTTTTGGTGTAAAGTGTAGTATTGTGTTGTGTGCTATATTTCAAATGCTGTTGTCTTGCATCAGAGCTGTGGTCTCCTAACCTAGAGGACATGTTGCACAATGATAGCATCCATACGTGACTCTGTGGCTAACAACACAAACATCAACACACATTTTTAAACTCGTCTTTCCTGTTTTTATAAACGCAAAAGATAAAAACCCATTTCTTTACAGAACAAGGCTGTGTCCATTTTTATTCTTGTTCACTAGCATGAGAACCTGAGTTTAACCAGATAATGGGCCCAATAAAGTCAAAAACACAACAATAACTTTTTATTCATTAACAGGAAAACATTTGTATTCAGTTGTTGTGAATTATTAGTATCCTTGTATGCCATTTATATTTGGACCATTCAACTCATGATTTGTGCAGAAAGCTCATTCCACTGCAGGAAGTCGGTTTAAGACCAGAATAATCACCAGTTTACAGAATAATGTTTTACATTTCAAAGCTGGCACTCAGAGTAAAAACTCAAACATAATTTGGGTTTTTGTAGAGGATAACAAGTTAAAGTCGAAACAGGATGTGAATCTAGATTAACTGATTTTGCATTCCTACCTTAAATAATCAGGTTATAGTTTACTTTAAAACATCAAAGTAGATCAAAAGAATCAATTCAGTTTGTGAAATGATGACTTGGAAAGATCTATTCACAGTTAAAAAGCAAGATTTTGAATGCAAAAACTTTTTTGCCAGTTGGGGACAGACCTCATCCATCATCATCATCCATCCATCCATCATTTCATCCATCCATTTATCTATCTATCATACATCATTTCATCCATCCATCCATTTATCTATCTATCATCTATCCATCCATCATTTCATCCATCCATCATTTCATCCATCCATTTTTCCACACATCTATCATTTCATCCATCCATCCATCCACTTATCCATCCATCCATCATTTCATCCATCCATTTTTCCACACATCTATCATTTCATCCATCCATCCATCCACTTATCAATCATCCATCCATCCACTTATCAATCATCCATCCATCCAACATCATCATCATCCATCCACTTATCAATCCATCCATCCATCCATCATCATTCATCCATCCATCCACTTATCAATCCATCCATCCATCCACTTATCAATCATCCATCCATCCATCCAATATCATCATCATCCATCCAGCCATCCAACATCATCATCCATCCATCCATCCATCCATCATCATCATCAAACCATCCATCCATCCAACATCATCATCATCAAACCATCCATCCATCCAACATCATCATCATCAAACCATCCAGCCATCCAACATCATCATCCATCCATCCATCCATCCATCCATCCATCATCCATCAATCCATCCATCCATCCATCCATCCATCATCATTCATCCATCCATCCACTTATCAATCCATCCATCCATCCATCCATCCACTTATCAATCCATCCAATATCATCATCATCCATCCAGCCATCCAACATCATCATCCATCCATCCATCCATCCATCCATCCATCCATCCATCCATCATCCATCCACTTATCAATCCATCCATCCATCCAACATCATCATCATCATCCATCCATCCATCCATCATCATCATCATCAAACCATCCATCCATCCATCCAACATCATCATCCATCCACTTATCAATCCATCCATCCATCCAACATCATCATCCATCCATCCATCCAACATCATCATCATCATCATCAAACCATCCAGCCATCCAACATCATCATCCATCCATCCATCCATCCATCATCCATCCACTTATCAATCCATCCATCCATCCAACATCATCATCATCATCCATCCATCCATCCAACATCATCATCATCAAACCATCCAGCCATCCAACATCATCATCCATCCATCCATCCATCCATCATCCATCCACTTATCAATCCATCCATCCATCCATCATCATTCATCCATCCATCCACTTATCAATCCATCCATCCACTTATCAATCATCCATCCATCCATCATCATTCATCCATCCATCCAACATCATCATCATCATCCATCCATCCATCCAACATCATCATCAAACCATCCATCCATCCATCCATCCAACATCATCATCATCAAACCATCCATCCATCCAACATCATCATCATCAAACCATCCATCCATCCAACATCATCATCCATCCATCCATCCAACATCATCATCATCAAACCATCCAGCCATCCAACATCATCATCCATCCATCCATCCATCCATCCATCATCCATCCACTTATCAATCCATCCATCCATCCAACATCATCATCATCATCCATCCATCCATCCAACATCATCATCATCAAACCATCCAGCCATCCAACATCATCATCCATCCATCCATCCATCCATCCATCATCCATCCACTTATCAATCCATCCATCCATCCAACATCATCATCATCATCCATCCATCCATCCAACATCATCATCATCAAACCATCCAGCCATCCAACATCATCATCCATCCATCCATCCATCCATCCATCATCCATCCACTTATCAATCCATCCATCCATCCATCATCATTCATCCATCCATCCACTTATCAATCCATCCATCCACTTATCAATCATCCATCCATCCATCCAATATCATCATCATCCATCCAGCCATCCAACATCATCATCCATCCATCCATCCATCCATCCATCCATCATCCATCCACTTATCAATCCATCCATCCATCCAACATCATCATCATCCATCCATCCATCCAACATCATCATCAAACCATCCATCCATCCATTCAACATCATCATCCATCCACTTATCAATCCATCCATCCATCCAACATCATCATCATCATCCATCCATCCATCCATCCAACATCATCATCATCAAACCATCCAGCCATCCAACATCATCATCCATCCATCCATCCATCCATCCATCCAACATCATCATCATCATCATCAAACCATCCATCCATCCAACATCATCATCATCAAACCATCCATCCATCCAACATCATCATCCATCCATCCACTTATCAATCAGCCATCCATCCATCCAACATCATCATCCATCCATCCACTTATCAATCAGCCATCCATCCATCCAACATCATCCTTCCACATACCCATCCAGGAAAGCTGATAAAGAAATATATAAATATGTATTCTTGTGATTTTTCATTTGGCACATTCCATTTGGTGTTTTAGTATTTTGTCTTTTAACAAACAAATTGGGCTGGTATGCTTGGTAGGTTAGATCTCGTGACTTCTGTTTGGTTTTCACTTTTAAAGTAAAGTATGAAAATGTGGACTAAAGATGGAAGGACGGTTTCAAAACACTGAAGTGTAGTGGCCCCTTCTGGACAGCAGGGGGAGGTGCAAATCTTTTTTATTTTTCATCCATTGGGTTTTTTTCTGATTAAAGCAACATCCTCTGGTCATCGCGTTTGCTCTGAGTAATCTCCTGACGCTTTCCTCTTCCCTCTCTGCAGGTATCTAAAGATCGTCCATCCTTTAGGGACACACATCTTTCAGACAGTGCGAGCCGCCCACATCATCTCTGCGGTAACCTGGGTTGTCCTCTTGGCCATAATGACCACCTACGTCACCCAGTCGTTCCTCACCGAGGAACAATTGCTGTCCGTCCCAAATACCCTGAGCTGTGACGCTCTGCACAGTGAACAACTCAGCCTCTTCTACAAAGTCATCCACACCTTGTCTGCGGCCATCTTCATCATCGTCCTCGTCTCCCTCATCTTCTTCTACCACGGCACCTCCCGCAGGCTGTCAGCAGCACAGCAGAGACAGCAAGCGTCCTCCGGATCCAAGAAGCTCGCCAAGTCCCGCAGGAACATGTTGGTGCTGGTCAGCGTCTTCTGCGTCTGCTTCGTCCCGTACCACCTGGTCCGCCTGCCGTACGCTTTCCTGAGGGGGTGGTGCTCATGGAGGCAGGCCTTCTTCTACCTGAAGGAGCTGACCGTCATGGTGTCCGTTCTCAACGTCTGCCTGGACCCGCTCATCTATTTCATCTTCTGTAAAGCCTTCAGGGCCCAGCTGAGGTTGAGGAGGGTGTTCAGCGCCAGAGAGGATCCGACGCACAGGGCGAGCGCAGAGAGGAGGAGCAGCAACTTGCGGATGAGCACCATCATGTTCAACAAGAAGTCATCACTCACAGCCACTTAGCCCATCAGCGTGCTTTAGGGCACCTGGATTGCTGGGAGTGTTTACCCCCTTGGTTTGGACACACTCTGATGAGGAACAAGAGAAGTTCAATATCAGAGTCATTGGTCATCCCCCTTTTTTGCACAATTGATTTTGTTGGTAGGTTAACTCAGAGCCAGCCCTAACCAATTTGGCGCCCTAGGCAAGATTTCAGCAGTTGCCCCTTATATTGCATCCAGTTTGACCACTAATCACAATATTCATAGACTTAAAGAAAACTGGCATACAGCTTTATATTTACCAGAATTTCTTCATTTTAAAATAAAAAATATTTCTAAACAAACGTGACTAAAATGGCAATAACACTAATATTTCTTATAAATAAATACAAATAACTAGTGTAACAGAACAAACAATATCAAACAGTGCAGGGAGCAGAAGTGGTCACAGACGGCCCAGGGATGACAGGGGATGGTTTTAAATGTTTATGATTGCATCTGGAGAGAGAAGATGGGCATTTGTGAAACAATGGGAATTTTATAATATAGTGTGAAAACAAAATATTATTTTCTGTTCAGCACAGTATAGAAATCTCAGCACAGTTTTTCAGGTGAGCCCAAACGTTTTCCTTACAACCAGACCTACAGCATGCACAACTATCTATCCAGTGAGGACTTCTAGCACAAAATGTGAGGACTTAATAGCACTTCATGCTATTAAACATAAATGCTCTAAAGGCAAGAGTTTAAAACTATTAATGACAACAGGAGGTGGAAAATAAACATTTCAATCGACTAGGGTGAAAGCTAACTAAGTACACAAAGATGTCAATAAATATAAAAGTAGGTTTTGTGTCCAACAACATAGCTTACTTCACAAAAGAAGAAGTGTATTTCTTACACTGGTTATTTTCTTAACATGAATAATCTTTACCTTATGAAAATACAGTGGAACTAACTGATGTTAATTCAAGCTACTGATTAGGAATTAGGAAACACAGACATTACTATCATCCATGACAAAACTAGCTTCACTACAACAGATAAATCATTGATCTGTGCAGCACGTTACCTCTGTGTCTTTTTCATATTATTCCTCCTCTTCTTTTTCGTCCCTGGGCTCCCGAGGGCTTTGTTGTTATTGTTTTTTTTACATTACGGTCATTTATAAACGTGATATTAATTGGTACACTCATTGTCACTCACTTCACATAAGTCACCTGCCCTCCTCCTCCACAACGAGCAGCTGTGTTGTGATGCGCCGCGTCAAGCAAGAGACAAGAAAATAGAGCCTTTTTAAATGTGTGAAGTAGCCTAGTTGTGTTTTCATGGCTTCTTTCATAACGTTACCAATTAATAGCATGAAAATTATATTAGATAAATAATATTTACACACATTTTTTCTTCTATTTCTTCTTCTTATCTTCAACTTTTCTGCCTCATTAATTTTGGGCGCCAGTGGTGCCCCCTATGGATGCTGGCGCCCCTAGCATTTACCTATACTGCCTATGCCACGGGCCGGCCCTGGGTTAACTAACGGCCGTCTTGGAGCAACATCCCCTGGTGGAATGAGGCAAGGAGGTAAATGAGGACATCAGATGGGCGTGGTCAGAGGATGCCATGACACAATCACCACCATTTGCTTGATAAGTGCAAGAAATACAAACATGAACTTGTGTTTGTGTTGTATACCTGTATTTTTTTATTTGTACTTTTAAGTCACTTTGTTAGCATGAAGTCATTGTTATAGAGAATACTTTGCAGAATGATCACTGGGAAAATTGTGAATCTGTTGATGGATGGTATGTTGTTTGGGTGAAGGAGACGGGTGTGAAAGAAGAGTGGAATAAATCTAATTCAAGTGTAAAACTTCCTTTTTCAATGCCCGATGATTAAAGCTCATCGGATTCAAAGGGGAGAAGTAATCCAGGCTGCACGAGCATAACACCTGAGGGACCACGAAAACCTCTTTTAGAAGTCTTACCGATCTAACATAAACACATGTAGTTCTTAAGAAGGAAACTACCGGCTATTATGAGGAGGAAAGGTAGTGTTGTAGTCATGATGACCCGCTAACTGAGACCTAGACATGCCCAAGACTGGAGTGCTCCGAGACCGAGACGAGACCAAGACATTTAGGGATTCAGACTGAGTCAAGACCAAGACATGCTCGAGACCGGGACAAGACCATAAATATCTCTTCATCTTGTGTTTAGGGGGCGTGTCACTCACTTAAGACTGTAACATCGGGAAGTTTGCGGTCGTAACCGGGGGATAAAAATCAAACACCAAATGCTTTTAGAACGAAATGTAATGATGTGGGGGAAAAAAGCCTATCAGTGGTCTTGATATAAAGTCCGGAGTCCGCCCAGTCTGAGACCGAGACGAGACCTTGAAAATTTGTCTGAAGACAGATTTCGAGTACTACAACACTCAGGAAGGGAGTGTTACTAGAGCATATTAGATTTGGGACTGGGGAGTTATCTAAACTTTTATCTGCCCAATTCCACAATCCGCGGTGAGGACCCACAATGCCAAGCGCGACTAGTACGCATGGCAGTGATGGAGTGCGGACCGCCCTGTGCTGGTGCAAAACAAGCCATGGGTGTGAAAATACCCGTTGGCAGTCATTTCAAAACCTGCTATCGAATGTTGTATGTAGCATGTACTGCATACTGCCTCCAACAGTAGCACCCATCCATCCATTATCTATACCGCTCTTTCTCTTTTTGTGACGCAGGAAGCCGATCCAGGCTGTCATTGGGTGAGAGGCGGGGTTACACCCTGGACTGTTCACCAGCCAATCACAGAGCTGACATATAGAGACAGACAACCAGACACACTCACATTCAGAGAGTCAGCAGTTAACCTAACGAGCATGTGTTTGAACTGTGGGAGGAAGACGGAGAACCAGGAGAGAACCCACACATGAAGAACATGCAGACTACACACAGAGAGACTCCTGAAGGACGGGGATTCAAACCAGGAACCTCCTCACAGAGAGACTCCTGTCAGATGGGGATTCAAACCAGGAACCTCCTCACAGAGAGACTCCTGTCACACGGGGATTCGAACCAGGAACCTCCTCACAGAGAGACTCCTGACAGACGGGGATTCGAACCAGGAACCTCCTCACAGAGACTCCCGACAGACGGGGATTCAAACCAGGAACCTCCTCACAGAGAGACTCCTGTCACACGGGGATTCGAACCAGGAACCTCCTCACAGAGAGACTCCTGACAGATGGGGATTTGAACCAGGAACCTCCACACAGAGAGACTCCTGACAGACGGGGATTCGAACCAGGAACCTTCGAACCAGGAACCTCCTCACAGAGAGACTCCTGTCAGACGGGGATTCAAACCAGGAACCTCCTCACAGAGAGACTCCTGACAGACGGGGATTCAAACCAGGAACCTCCTCACAGAGAGACTCCTGTCAGATGGGGATTCAAACCAGGAACCTCCTCACAGAGAGACTCCTGTCACACGGGGATTCGAACCAGGAACCTCCTCACAGAGAGACTCCTGACAGACGGGGATTCGAACCAGGAACCTCCTCACAGAGACTCCTGTCACACGGGGATTCGAACCAGGAACCTCCTCACAGAGAGACTCCTGACAGACGGGGATTCGAACCAGGAACCTCCTCACAGAGACTCCCGACAGACGGGGATTCAAACCAGGAACCTCCTCACAGAGAGACTCCTGTCACACGGGGATTCGAACCAGGAACCTCCTCACAGAGAGACTCCTGACAGATGGGGATTTGAACCAGGAACCTCCACACAGAGAGACTCCTGACAGACGGGGATTCGAACCAGGAACCTTCGAACCAGGAACCTCCTCACAGAGAGACTCCTGTCAGACGGGGATTCAAACCAGGAACCTCCTCACAGAGAGACTCCTGACAGACGGGGATTCAAACCAGGAACCTCCTCACAGAGAGACTCCTGTCAGACGGGGATTCAAACCAGGAACCTCCTCACAGAGAGACTCCTGTCACACGGGGATTCGAACCAGGAACCTCCTCACAGAGAGACTCCTGACAGACGGGGATTCGAACCAGGAACCTCCTCACAGAGACTCCCGACAGACGGGGATTCAAACCAGGAACCTCCTCACAGAGAGACTCCTGTCACACGGGGATTCGAACCAGGAACCTCCTCACAGAGAGACTCCTGACAGATGGGGATTTGAACCAGGAACCTCCACACAGAGAGACTCCTGACAGACGGGGATTCGAACCAGGAACCTTCGAACCAGGAACCTCCTCACAGAGAGACTCCTGTCAGACGGGGATTCAAACCAGGAACCTCCTCACAGAGAGACTCCTGACAGACGGGGATTCAAACCAGGAACCTCCTCACAGAGAGACTCCTGTCAGATGGGGATTCAAACCAGGAACCTCCTCACAGAGAGACTCCTGTCACACGGGGATTCGAACCAGGAACCTCCTCACAGAGAGACTCCTGACAGACGGGGATTCGAACCAGGAACCTCCTCACAGAGACTCCTGTCACACGGGGATTCGAACCAGGAACCTCCTCACAGAGAGACTCCTGACAGACGGGGATTCGAACCAGGAACCTCCTCACAGAGACTCCCGACAGACGGGGATTCAAACCAGGAACCTCCTCACAGAGAGACTCCTGTCACACGGGGATTCGAACCAGGAACCTCCTCACAGAGAGACTCCTGACAGATGGGGATTTGAACCAGGAACCTCCACACAGAGAGACTCCTGACAGACGGGGATTCGAACCAGGAACCTTCGAACCAGGAACCTCCTCACAGAGAGACTCCTGTCAGACGGGGATTCAAACCAGGAACCTCCTCACAGAGAGACTCCTGACAGACGGGGATTCAAACCAGGAACCTCCTCACAGAGAGACTCCTGTCAGACGGGGATTCAAACCAGGAACCTCCTCACAGAGAGACTCCTGTCACACGGGGATTCGAACCAGGAACCTCCTCACAGAGAGACTCCTGACAGATGGGGATTTGAACCAGGAACCTCCACACAGAGAGACTCCTGTCAGACGGGGATTCGAACCAGGAACCTTCGAACCAGGAACCTCCTCACAGAGAGACTCCTGTCACACGGGGATTCGAACCAGGAACCTTCGAACCAGGAACCTCCTCACAGAGAGACTCCTGTCACACGGGGATTCGAACCAGGAACCTCCACACAGAGAGACTCCTGACAGACGGGGATTCGAACCAGGAACCTCCTCACAGAGAGACTCCTGTCAGACGGGGATTCAAACCAGGAACCTCCTCACAGAGAGACTCCTGTCACACGGGGATTCAAACCAGGAACCTTCGAACCAGGAACCTCCTCACAGAGAGACTCCTGTCAGACGGGGATTCGAACCAGGAACCTCCTCACAGAGAGACTCCTGTCACACGGGGATTCGAACCAGGAACCTCCACACAGAGAGACTCCTGACAGACGGGGATTCGAACCAGGAACCTCCTCACAGAGAGACTCCTGTCAGACGGGGATTCAAACCAGGAACCTCCTCACAGAGAGACTCCTGTCACACGGGGATTCAAACCAGGAACCTTCGAACCAGGAACCTCCTCACAGAGAGACTCCTGTCAGACGGGGATTCGAACCAGGAACCTCCTCACAGAGAGACTCCTGTCACACGGGGATTCAAACCAGGAACCTTCGAACCAGGAACCTCCTCAGAGAGACTCCTGACAGACGGGGATTCGAACCAAGAACCTCCTCACAGAGAGACTCCTGTCAGACGGGGATTTGAACCAGGAACCTCCTCACAGAGAGACTCCTGTCAGACGGGGATTTGAACCAGGAACCTCCTCACAGAGAGACTCCTGACAGACGGGGATTCAAACCAGGAACCTCCTCACAGAGAGACTCCTGTCAGACGGGGATTCAAACCAGGAACCTCCTCACAGAGAGACTCCTGTCACACGGGGATTCGAACCAGGAACCTCCTCACAGAGAGACTCCTGACAGACGGGGATTCGAACCAGGAACCTCCTCACAGAGACTCCCGACAGACGGGGATTCAAACCAGGAACCTCCTCACAGAGAGACTCCTGTCACACGGGGATTCGAACCAGGAACCTCCTCACAGAGAGACTCCTGACAGATGGGGATTTGAACCAGGAACCTCCACACAGAGAGACTCCTGTCAGACGGGGATTCGAACCAGGAACCTTCGAACCAGGAACCTCCTCACAGAGAGACTCCTGTCACACGGGGATTCGAACCAGGAACCTTCGAACCAGGAACCTCCTCACAGAGAGACTCCTGTCACACGGGGATTCGAACCAGGAACCTCCACACAGAGAGACTCCTGACAGACGGGGATTCGAACCAGGAACCTCCTCACAGAGAGACTCCTGTCAGACGGGGATTCAAACCAGGAACCTCCTCACAGAGAGACTCCTGTCACACGGGGATTCAAACCAGGAACCTTCGAACCAGGAACCTCCTCACAGAGAGACTCCTGTCAGACGGGGATTCGAACCAGGAACCTCCTCACAGAGAGACTCCTGTCACACGGGGATTCAAACCAGGAACCTTCGAACCAGGAACCTCCTCAGAGAGACTCCTGACAGACGGGGATTCGAACCAAGAACCTCCTCACAGAGAGACTCCTGACAGACGGGGATTCAAACCAGGAACCTCCTCACAGAGAGACTCCTGTCAGACGGGGATTCAAACCAGGAACCTCCTCACAGAGAGACTCCTGTCACACGGGGATTCGAACCAGGAACCTCCTCACAGAGAGACTCCTGACAGACGGGGATTCGAACCAGGAACCTCCTCACAGAGACTCCCGACAGACGGGGATTCAAACCAGGAACCTCCTCACAGAGAGACTCCTGTCACACGGGGATTCGAACCAGGAACCTCCTCACAGAGAGACTCCTGACAGATGGGGATTTGAACCAGGAACCTCCACACAGAGAGACTCCTGTCAGACGGGGATTCGAACCAGGAACCTTCGAACCAGGAACCTCCTCACAGAGAGACTCCTGTCACACGGGGATTCGAACCAGGAACCTCCTCACAGAGAGACTCCTGTCACACGGGGATTCGAACCAGGAACCTCCACACAGAGAGACTCCTGACAGACGGGGATTCGAACCAGGAACCTCCTCACAGAGAGACTCCTGTCAGACGGGGATTCAAACCAGGAACCTCCTCACAGAGAGACTCCTGTCACACGGGGATTCAAACCAGGAACCTTCGAACCAGGAACCTCCTCACAGAGAGACTCCTGTCAGACGGGGATTCGAACCAGGAACCTCCTCACAGAGAGACTCCTGTCACACGGGGATTCAAACCAGGAACCTTCGAACCAGGAACCTCCTCAGAGAGACTCCTGACAGACGGGGATTCGAACCAAGAACCTCCTCACAGAGAGACTCCTGTCAGACGGGGATTTGAACCAGGAACCTCCTCACAGAGAGACTCCTGTCAGACGGGGATTTGAACCAGGAACCTCCTCACAGAGACTCCTGACAGACGGGGATTCGAACCAGGAACCTCCTCACAGAGACTCTTGTTCGACATGACACTGAAATATTTGAAGTCTGGCTCTTACAGACGAGCTGAAGATGACCCAGTTGTTTATTCTGATACTTCAGGGTTAGTCACAGCAGCTACTCAGTGCTGGCATAGGACAGAAATAAACACAATGAAACGTCACCATCTCAATAAATGTTATTAGTTCACTTTATTTTTTAATTCAGCAGCAACATCATCCAAACCTGACGTTCAAACTAAGAAGACATTTTGTATTCTAATCACAGAAGCCTTTGTTGCCTTGCAGACATGTTTCCCCTCCGACAGGATGTAACAGAGATCAGGGTTACGATAAGAGCGTGGGCTGTCTGCTCTCACTGCAACAAATAAAAATCATACATCACCCAGGGTGAGGTACAAACATCATGAAGAGACAGTTTGGTCGGAGAAGAACGAGTCCAACAGAACTGAGAACAGAACGGTGGCGGCTCGGGAGAGACTTAAGGTCAGCTTCTTTACTCTGACTCGTTTTCATCTCATTCGGGCAAATCCATAAAATCGAGAGTCCCGGTTCACTTGACGAGTTAAAGCTTTGAATAAAATGAAGTCCTTGCTTCGTTTAGTGTTTCGTCGTTTGTCCACAAATCACATTAGCAGCTCAAAACGCGGCCTTAAAAAGAAACGTTATCACGACAACAGAAAAACTCCTGGACCATACTATTAAAAATCAAACAATATTGATTCCTGTTACCATGGCAACATGAATAGACGTCCCAGACACCAAACATCGGGTACTTTTTGTGAACTCCTTCAGAAGCAAAAACGTCCAACCTGTAAATTTGAATATGAACACCGCTGCTCTCTCTCTCTCTCTCTCTTTTGCTCGCTGCAGCTTTTTAAAACTTGACTAAAAATCTGTTTTTCTTTTACTCCGGCGCTTTAAGGTACCATCGATTATTAAAGACAAGGAGATGGTTTTGTTTCTGATGTACGGAGGAAAGGCAATAAATAAACATCCCATGACATCAGGGAAGAGAACTGCGTGTGATCGCTCATCTGATTGAGCAAATATTTCAACTCATAACAGAAAAGGAAAAAGAGAAACATTTTAGTGGGTATTTCAGTGTAATTATCTTGTGGTCACAATGTAATTATCTTAGAGCAACAGGTTTTTATCTTTTGTGCAGAACACATTCACATCGTGTGTACAAGATAAAAACGTTTCCCCTCAAGATTGTAACTTCTGCACACCTAATTACATCCACAGGATAATTATCAAGATAATGACAGAGCACGAGATAATAACTTGTTTCAGACAAGATAAATATCTTTTGCAAACGATTTATCTAACTTAACTTCAAACAAGCTTATGTTGTGTGCAGATACATTTTTGCACAAATGATAATTACATACCAGTTATTATTTATCTCAAAGACAGAATACAAGTCTCTTTCTGGAGGATCCCAGAGAGAATAAAGTCTCAAATTGTCTTCCTGCGTGACAATTTCTGTTGTGTTCAGTGACGTCTACAACGGTCAGTTTCTGTTAGCTCCGTTTGTTTTCTCTTTGTGGAGTTTGCTCTCCTACTAGCTACAGTACGGTAATCGAGCTCAGCCTGCAGTGATAGTTGTGAAGCACAGACGCCTATCTGGCAAGCGCTCTACCCGACTCCGCTGGTCGCTCTCTAACTTTAATAAAAGGACTCTTTCAATCAAAAGGATCAATATGCCACCGTTTTCTTTAAATGCATGAGGGAGGGAGAAAGGACGTAGCCAGCCTCGTCTGTGTCGCTATGTTTCCCTCCGGCTTGCAATACACAACGACTGGTGAGGAATTCTCAATGGTGTCACCTGGCGTGCAGTGTGTTGTTACGGCGGCTGCACTCGCGGTAATGACAGCGTATGTGTCAGCGTTTTTATACTTATTATAAATATGACGCACCGGTGTATAAGACGCAGCAAACTTTAGATGGAAAAAAAAAACAGATTAAAGGTGCGTCTTTTTACAGGAACGTGTGCGCACAATTTGATATTTTCATACACGATAATTATCTTGTGCACATCAGATAACTTGAGCGCACAAGATGAACACCATTTTAAACACCATTTTAAACAAGTTGTTATCTAACTTGTTTGCACCAGATAACTTGCTCCAAACACAAGATAATTTGATGTGTCGTATATATTATGATGAAAATGTTCACTCTTTTGGGACTTCAGGGGGCCGGGTAAGAAGTGTGCCTGTAGGTGCCCGTACTCGTCCTGCGTTGTCTCTTTAAAAAAAAACTATTTTCGTCCTTTTGTTTCAGTAGTGAGAAGCAGGATGATGATGATGGCGTGGCACTTGACCGCTGTTGGCTTTGTCTCTCAGCATAGTGAGCGCCGTGTTGGAGAAATCCCTCAGGACATCGACGGTCTCGCGCTGCAGCAGCAGAGACTCCTGAACAAACTCCTGCTGGCTCTCCACCAGCAGCTGCACAGACTGAGCCAGCACCTCCAGAGACTGAGACACCGACGTCAGGAGCATCCTGCTGGCCCGCTGCTGCTGGAGGCTCTGAGACGCCATCTGGGACACGTGGTCTTGGGGCCGACGGGAGGAGGCTCCGGCGGGGAGGGGGTCGCAGGAGCTCGGGGCGGGGGACTGCTTAGATGGAATGGTTGATGAGGAGGAGGAGGAGGAGGAAGGTCGATGAGAGTTGGAGGAGGAGGGAGCAGTGGTTGAAGTCGAAGCAGGAGGAGGAGGAGGTGGGATGGAGGAGGAAGAGGGCGTGGCTTGAGAGGTCGAGTTTGATGTAGAGGACGAGGAGGAAGAGGGGGGAGGGAGAGGGGGAACAAATGAGGCGGAGGAAGTGGAGCTTGTAGGAGGTGGCCGTGGTGGAGGAGGCACAGCAGTGGATGAGCCTGCGTCTGAATCAGACGCCGGAGGGAGAGCAGAGGAGGTGGAGGCCACAGACGAGGATGAGGAGGGTCCGGGTGGCGGTCTGGAGGAGGAGGTGTGGTTCTGAACGTGGTTGCTGCTGTTGGTCTGGCCGATGTTCCGGGAATAGGTGTGGACCGGTTTGATTCTCAGCTGGGTGTCAGACAGCGGGTCCTTCTCCAGCGTGGAGGAGGGGGGGGGCGGAGGGAGAGAGGAAGGGTAGGAGGAGAATATGGAGTCTTCGTTGTCGTCAAAATCCATGGAGTGTTCTGGTGGAGCAAAGTGAGAGAACACGAGTCAGTGCATTTTAAAAATAACAACAATAACAACTTGACTGCTTTTAAAAACTGTGCAAACTGTAAACTCAACAAGTCCAACTTTATCTAACACTCAAAGTTTGAGGAGTGATGGGACGATATCTTAAACCCCAGAGTCTGATCTGACAGGTGGATGCTGAGGCTGAGCATGCAGAACTGCTGCAGGTCAGAGCTGCCAGCGAGAGAGTCGAGGGAAATCCTGCAGCTTAAATAGAGCGCTAAATGGAGGGAGGTGTTTTTGGGTAATAGTTGAGAATGAGGCATGTCAAGTATAAACTCAGTGCAGCTAAAGGTTAATGTCTGAACCAGCCCGCAGACATCGCCTCATTTGTCATGTGTGCAGCTTCCACCAATGAAATTTGTACATGTGCAAGATTGCAGAGTTGTTATGATGAAATTCTTGCCTGTTTTTCTCTTTAAATCCGGTGTGGTCCTTGCAACAACAAACAGGTTTTGTATGCTTGTTTTGTGGTTAATATAAATTTACATGTCAGATAATCGCCAGAGCACCCAAAATGTTCACATTTCCTGATAAAAATAACCCAGAACTTCCACCAGATGTGTGTGCATTGCGTTTCATCTCCGATCCGAGACCAAGGAGTATCCGCAGTAGTGACAGAATCAGCGCATTATAATTCTGATGTATGAGGTATAAAACCTTCATAAACACAACAAAAAACACAAACACTGTTATTGTTGTGAACCATGAAAACGGAGTGTTTTATTCTGAAAATAAAGTGGCTGTTTTAAGTTGTTTGGTGTCTGACTTTCTGTCCCGCTCTATCTGCTCTGTGGTAAATTGATGCCCCGTGCACCGGCATCCTGCAGACACAGGAGCCTTGTGTATCTGCTGCAGAGGACTCTGCACTGACGGAGCTGAGACGCAGAGGAGCAGAGCCAGTGGATTCAAACACATTGAATAAAGTATTGGGGGAGCAGAGACGGGCCACATCTGGTGGAAATTGAACACAAATCTCTATAAATGTAATTCCCCTCTTCTTACCTCCATCCTCAGCCAGGTCGACATCAAATTCAGAGGAGGACTGGAAGGGATCGCCTGCAAAACAAACAAACACAGCAGGGTCACATCAACACGCTCAGCTCAGCATTAGAAGGACATTGTGCAAAAATGACCTCAAAAAGACAAAGCAGGCGTAAAATCAAACTGCTGACGTTGATTGATTTCACCACTGCAAAGTAAATACTTTTAATCCTTTATTCTCCAAGTTCTTAAAGCTCCTCTACCGGAGCGACAAAGAGCAAAAGATTCCTCTTAATATTTAACATTAATTGTACCGTGTCAGTTATTTGAAAGCAAAATAAAATGCATGTTAACTTTTAAAAACAATCATATTAGTATCATCGTCTCCTGAAACGTCTCCCCGCTTGTTCATGCTCAACTTAAAGTATATTTTTCTGCTTCTTTTTCAAATTGCTTCTTCCATCTTCACTATTTTCTTTGCCTTTCTTCTCAAATGAAATTTATATTTCACGCAAATGAAAGCCCCACACTTGAGTTTGTCCACCTTCAAAATAAAAGCACTACATGTTATACTGTTCACAGGTCAAAGAGAGAAACATTTATTGGATGCAGTGTGGACACGGTGTACAGAGCAGCTGAAATAAGAAACTTAACTCACAAATTAAATCAGGCAGCCAATAATTATACACTCATTGGAAACAACTGTTCTCACTCAGCAGGTTTTCAACATTGTACACAATGTGAAATGAAGCAAATTAGAACCTTTCATTCTTGTTGCATCCGTTAAAGAAACAGCTCTGGTCTCACAATAGATTATTTTTGCAGCTCTTTGGATACACGAGCAGTCTGTGTAGACGTGTCGGGTGAACAGATCGCTCATGCTTACAGCTAGATTAAATGTCCAGCCCTGTAGTCGCTGCAGGCTCGTTTAGATTCTTTACATCCAACTCTACTTACCACCAGCCTCGTCCTCCGGCGAGGAGAGGGGCGACATGTCGAAGGAGAATCTTTCGGGTACAGAGTGGGAACTGTCCGTCAAGCTGAGGTAGGAGTAGGGCGAAGGGTTCGGAGGCGGGGTGGCGCTGTAGGCCTTTGGAAAATCCTCGTCTTCACATAAGTCGAAATCACTGTCGCCATCTGAGAACCAACAGGAGAACAAAATGATTAATGAGCAGAAACAACACAAAGACTCAACGCTTCAAAGACAAATGTCTGCTCACTTCCTGCGGGACTCATCATCAGGATCTTATGGACCATCTTCTCCACAGGGCCCATGTTCCTCTTCCTGAGGTGGCCGCTGTCCGGCTTTCGGAGGGCTAAGAGGCGTCGCTTTCCGTCACATTTGAGGTCCGCCCACTTCTTCATGATCTGACGCACCTGAGAGAAAATCAACCCTCCTTAAAAAGTCCTCAATCAACAGCGCTACACATCCTTTCTACATTTTTATTTTTGTTATTTAACCAGGTTGGTCCCATTGAGATTAAAACCCTCTTTTTCAAGGGAGACCTGGCCGAGATAGGCAGCAGCAAAAACACAAAGTTACAGACAGAAATACAAGAGACAAAGTACAATTTACAAAACACAACATTTTGGATTAAAATAAAACCATGTATGAGTCATATCAGGGAGTCAGTAGTTCAAACAGGCGAGCTAAAACATCGACATCCTGTAGAATCTGCTTCCATGTCTTTCATTTTAGATTTAAAA
>NC_083620.1:29361550-29364050 GCF_963584025.1 Labrus mixtus | reverse complement strand
GGGCGCCCTCATGCACGTGTTTGAACCTCAATGCAACATTTCTTCCCAGACAAAGGAGGAGGGGTGTGTGTTACACAATCATGTTTACATTGACAAATAAAACAGTTTGCCTTTTGGTTGTTTTATTTATATTTATAGAACATCTGGACACATATTCTGCACATCAGAAGGAAGAAAAGACACTTAATTAGTCAAGTTGCACGCTCAGGCCCGATGAGCCGCTCTCTCCGCTGTGTTTGTTGTTCACAACATTTTCACCTTTTTGGAATTTTTTTCTTGTTTTTTTTTTTTTGTCTGATTGTGCTCTCTGCTGCTGCTGCTGGCGGCGTCGGGGCGGCCGCAGTGACCCAGTTTCTCCCGCAGGGATCATTAAAGCTCGCTGAGGTCTCACTCTCTGCTGACCGACCGCCGAGGCCACCTCGAGGGGGGGGGGGGGGGATCAATTATCCAATGACAGATTTTAAAAGAGTCATGTTCTACATTACAGAGAAACTCTCAGCGTTCAATGAGCACAAGCAGGAATATTACATCACGACACACACGATAAGAAACACCTCAAAGGTCACTACTTTAGAAATGAAGGATGACTTTAGGAATATCACAGAGGAGGTTTTAAAACGTGCTGCAACACTTTGACGCAGAACGAGACGGCACACTGAACTCCAGCTGATTATCAGAAGAGTGGAATGGAAGCGCGTTCCTTCTATCGTTTCATGAGGTTGTTGGCTTTCTGGTTGGCGGCGTCGATGCGAGACACGTTGAGATCAGCCTGCACACAGAGAGAGAGAGAGAGAGAGAGAGAGAGAGAGAAGAAACAGGAAGTATTAATCAGAAGCGCTCGTGCTGGAATGCATTCTGAATAAAAATCTCGACTACATGAGGAACAGAAACGTTTCCTCCTTTCGTTAAAACATCTCCTCAGAGTTTGGGACGTTGAGTCAAATGTTAGTTGAAGGAGAATGTGATGATTTGAAAACTGAAACCCTTATTGGACTGAAAATAGCACAAAGACAACAAATCAAACGGAGATGTTTGCCTGTTTTTGGACATTTAGGCCCCGTGTCCACCTAGCGTCTTTTTCCTCAGTTGTTTTCAATGAGAAGTAGATGAGCTGGATGAAAAGCACAGCGGCCAGCGTTTATTTTTTATTTTTACGAGCGCTCTGCCGTTTTTGTGCCGCCGCTCCGAGCGTTCAAGTTGAAAATGTTTCAACTTTTTCAGAAAGGCGCTGATGACATCACGGGCGGTCTTTACCAAATGTACGATATTCCCCCGTATTTTTGCCGCCGATCTGAAACATAAAACTTTTTCTGCCCGGGAAAAAAGGCTAAAGGTGGACTCGGGCCTTGTTCCCCATATTTGTTCCAAAAAAAGGCCGGGACAAAGGCAGCAAAGACGGGAGAAGCTCACCGGTTATCAGATTCTTTCACAGCGAAAATTGAATTCCATCCGTCAGTTTGCATTTTTCAAGATACTTTACATAACAGTGTGTGGTATCTACAAAGCTGGAATATCAGATTCAGATTAGGTACCTGAATATTTGACAGTTTTTCTTGTTGTAATTAAACAAACTGCTTTATGTTTGTCTGGAGCGCCCCGCCAGCCTGCACGGCCTGCGATCACACTGCTCCAGGACAAACCAGGCCTGAGCACGGTTACCTCTTCTACAGAACGTCGTAACACATCATGAAGCGCGCTCAGTTTACAAACAGACGCACTCAAGAATTTTTTTTTTTTTTTAAAGGACGCGCAGTCGAGTCGGCGTCTGCACAGCACACACACGACGGATTGTCAGTGTGACCGCGACATTCCTGCAAGATGTGTAACATTTAAAGAACATGAGTTCAACCTGTGAAGGAGATTTTGTTCTTTTTCATCACTGAGATAAAAAGTAACCTTCTTGTGTGTTAGCCCGTGCTGAGGTTTTATTGACACCTCATGGAACACTTCAAAGTGTAGACGTGTGAACGCCGTACCTTTCCCTGGATGCGTTCGATCTGGACGTTCTGCGCGTCGATCTCGTTGCCCATGTCCAGCGCCATGCTCTTCAGGTTTCCCACGATGCTGCCGACGTGAGCCAGGTTCTCCTCCATCTCGTCCTCACGGGCGTCGTCAGTCACCCTGAGAGAGAGAGAGGTGAACAAAGAGAGAGTGTGTGTGTGTGTGTGTGTGTGTGTGTGTGTGTGTGTGTGTGTGTGTGTGTGTCCTGTGTTTGTCCAGCTGCAGGTTGTATTACATGTCAGAGTAAACACACACCACAGCTCTCATGTACCTCCGTATGTGACCTCCGCTCATGATCATCTGCTCCCTCTCATCAAGCACTCGAGAGGACGGCGGCTGATTGGACACAACGCCATCCTGACCTCCACCGCCACACTGCCTTGTACGCCCCGCTCTCCTCGAAGGCCTTTAATCTGAGAGGGAGAGAGAGAGAGAGAGAGAGACAGAGAGAGAGAGAGAGACAGAGAGACAGAGAGACAGAGAGAGAGAGAGACAGAGA